>NW_020948840.1:9706475-9709390 GCF_900497805.2 Vombatus ursinus
AGAAAGAAAGAAAGAAAGAAAGAAAGAAAGAAAGAAAGAAAGAAAGAGAGAAAGAAAGAAAGAAAGAAAGAGAGGAAGGGAGGAAGGGAGGAGAGAAGGAAGGAGGGAAAGAAGGAGGGAAGGAAGGAGGGAAGGAAGGAAGGAAGGAAGGAAGGAAGGAAGGAAGGAAAGAAGAAAGAAAGAAAAAGAGAGAAAGAGTGAGGGAGGAAAGGAAAAAGGAAAAGATTCACGAAATGCCAACATAAACAGTAATCAGATGAAAATTTATATCTCTAAATGCTTACATCAATAAAACAGAGAAAGACCAGATTAATAAATTGAGTATGCAATTAAAAAAAAAACCTGAAAAAGAACAAGTTAAAAATCACTAATTAAATGCCAAATTGGAAATCCTAAAAATTAAAGGTGAAATTAATAAAATTGAGTGTAATAAAGCCATTGAGTTAATAAATAAAACTGAGTAGGTTTTATGAGAAAATAAAATAGATAAATCATTGGTTAGTATGATTATTAAAAGGAGAGAAAATCTAATCACTAGTATAAAAAATGAAAAGAGAATATACCAATAGTGAAGATGAAATCAAAACAATTATAAGGAGTTGCCTTGCACAATTATTTGCCAATAAATTTGACAATTTAAGTGAAATGGAAGAATATTTACAGAAATTTAAACTGCCTAGATAAGAAGACAAAATAGTATATGTAAATAGACCTATTTTAGAAAAAGAAATTGAACAGACTATAAATGAGCTTCTTGGGGGGGGAAACCACACCAGAAAGAGATAGATTTATGAGTCCTATTAAACATTTTAAGACCAACTAAATGCAATGTTAAATAAATTATTTGGAATAATAGGCAAAGAAGGGGTCCTACAAGACTCCTTTCATGAAACAAATATGATTCTGATAGCTAAACAAGGAAGAGTAAAAACAGACAAAAAATTATAGACCAATTTCATTAATAAATATGGATGCAAAAATCCTAAATAAAATAGTAGCTAAAAGATTTCAATGTGTTAAAAAGATTACACATTATGATCAAGCAAGATTTATACCAGGAATGCAGGAATTATTTAAAATAATGAAAAATATTGAAATAATTGATTATATCAATAATAAAAGCAACACAAATCATATGATTATATTAATAGATGCATAAAAAGTTTTTAATAAAGTATAGTATTCATTTCTATTAGAGACACTTGAAAAGATGGTTATAGAATTTCAGATGACACTATGGCAGAATGAGGAAAGAACCCTCTGCAGCCCTCCCAAATTTCCCTCAGAACAACTTGAAAACTTCCTCAGAATTGATTTAGGAGTGGGCAAACAGTTTACCAGAACACTAGGAAACATTTGTGTCATTAGGATGGAAGGAGAGCAAGGTTCAAGAGCAGCAGCAGCCGTCCTCCCATCAAGGTACCTGCAGCAAGACTCCAAGCCTAGGGCAATCCACCAGTGAGGTCCCAACTTCCTATAAGCCAAGCAGCCCCCTACACAGGCCAGCAGTCTGTGTATCATAGCATGGCCATATCCTAGGATCTGCCCCCCTGCCCAGCATAAGCCACCAGAAAGCCCCCACCTCCATTGCTGACCATTAGGGACATCCTGCCCCTGGGACTGACCAACATTAAGACACCCACCCCCAGGGCTGGTCAACAGCAAGATTCCTTCCCCAAAGCCAGACATCAGAGAGGCCTTGTTTCCACAGGAATACAGCAGTAAGGTCCAGCCCCTGGTGCTGACCATCAGTGAAACCCCACACCCAGAAAAGACCAACAGGGAGGCCCCACCCCCCAGTAAAATCCAGCAAGGAGGCCTCCCCTCCAGTACAAGCCAGCAGGTAGACCCTGAAACCCAATGAAAGTCAGAAGAAAGTCCCATCAGACCCAATAAAAGAAGCCTGGGACAATGCAGGACCAGAGCCCAACTCTCACATAAAAATATTATCATAAAATAGACTGGAAAATGAGGAAAGAAAGAAAGAAAGAAAGAAAGAAAGAAAGAAAGAAAGAAAGAAAAAGAGAAAGAATTTAATTATAGAAAGTTACTAAGATGATAGGGAGGGTCAAGGCACAAACTTAGAAGAGGACAAAATTGCTACAGGTGAAGCCTCAAAGAAAAATATAATTTGGTCTTCTTCTAGGAGTTAAAAACTCCTAGAGCAGCTTAAAAAGAATTTAAAAAAAAGTAGAGAAGAAAAGAAAAAAATGGGGCAAAATTAGTGTAATGGAAGAAAATTACAAAAAAAGAATCAACAGTATAGAAAAAGGTATACAAAAATTCACCAAAGAAAATATGTCAAAATGATAAAAAAAAGGGGGAAAGTAACTTATTTTACATAAATATTTGTAGCAGCTCTTTTGTGGTGGCTAAGAATTGGAAATGAAGGGGATGCCCATTAACTGAAGTATGTCTATGGTCTATGATTTTGATGGAATAATATAGTGATGTAAGAAATGACAAATAGGATGATTTCAGACAACAACCTAGAAAGACTTACAGGGACTTATGCAAAGTCAAGAGAACAAAACCAGAACACTGTACACAGCAACAGCAATATTGTACAATGAAGAATTGTGAATGACTTAAGTATTCTCAGCACTGCAATGATCCAAGATAGTCTCAAAGGACTCATGAAGAAGCACACTATTAGCCCTCAGGAAAAAAAAAAAGGACTGAGGTTGTCTGAATATAGATTGAAACATGCTATTTTTTCACTATTTCTTCCTTTTTTATTTCTTTTCTTCCTTCCTTCTTTCTTTCACTTTCCTTCCTCTCTTCCTTCTTTCTTTCACTTTCCTTCCTTTCTTCTTTCTTACATTTTCCTTCCTTCCTTCCTTCCTTCCTTCCTTCCTTCCTTCCTTCCTTTCTTTCTTTCTTTCTTTCTTTCTTTCTTTCTTTCTTTCTTTCTT
>NW_020948840.1:9709400-9720407 GCF_900497805.2 Vombatus ursinus
TCTTTCTTTCTTTCTTTCTTTCTTTCTTTCTTTCTTTCTTTCTTTCTCTCTTGTTTTATCATACAAAATGACTAATATAGAAATCTTTTACATGATTGCTCATGTAAACCTATATCAGATTGCTTACTGTCTCATGGAGCAGGGAGGGAAGGGAGAAAGGGAAGGATAGAGTTTGGAGCTCAAAACTATTTGGAAAATGTTTTTAAAATGTTTTAACATGTAATTGGGGGAAAATAAAATATTATATAAGTAAAAAGGAAAGTATATGTACAAACCTTAAATTGATAAAAAAAATTCATCTAAAACCATCAGAAAGCATTATTTATAACAGGGATAAGTGAGAAGCTTCCCAGTAAGATCATGTATGAAACAAAGATGCTCACTGTCACCAATATTATTCAATATTGTATTAGAAATCCCAACAATAGCAATGAGAAGAAAAATAAATGTAAAGACTCAAAATAGGAAATAAGGTAATAAAGCTATATCTTTTTGCAGATAATATGATAATATACTTAGAAAATCCCAAAGGCTAAACTAGAAAGTTAGGTGGAACAATTAATTTTAGCAAAATAAAAAGATACAGGGACAGCTAGGTGGCACAGTGGATAGAGCTCCAGCCTTGGAGTTAGCAGGACCTGAGTTCAAATCTGACCTCAGACCCTTAACACTTACTAGCTGTGTGACCCTGGGCAAGTCACTTAACCCCTACTACCTAAGTAAAAAAAAAAGCAGGATATGAAGTAAATTCACATATATCTTTAGAATTCCTATATATCACAAACAAAATGATGCAAAAGAGATAGTAAGAAAAGTAGAGGTGGAGACAAGATGGAAGTGGAAAGCCTGAGCTGTCCCCAAACCTCTCCAAATACCTTTGAATAACAACTAAGCAAATTCTACAATGGGAGAAGACACAAAAAGACAAAGTGAAGCAATTTTTCAGCCCAAGACAATTTGGAAGGTCAACAGGAAAGGTCTGTTACATCATGGTTAGAAAGGATCACAGGCAAGCATAGGCCATGCCAGCACAGACCAAGCCCTAGCAAACAGGAGCATCCTTGGGGTTACTGAATCAGTGGGAGCAGTGGAAGTTTCTAGACCTTTCAGCTCACAGACATCAAAGAAAATTTAGACAATCAGCTGGAAAGTTCTGTCACACCAGGGTGAGCAGGAAGCACAGTCTAGCTCGGGCCATGCCATCACAGTCCCAGCCCTATCAAACTGTGAGCAAGCATTGGGAGCCACCAAATCAGCAGCTATAGGGGTTGCTTCTGGAACCCTCAGCCTGCAGATGGTAAGAGGTTAGAACAACTGTTCAGAAGGAGATTCCAGGGGTCTCCTTGCTAGCACTGAGTCAGGAATCTGTTGCTTTACTCATGTTCAGATTTAGGTTGCAGTCTTGGTTGTCAGGGCAAGGAGGAATACTACACTAGCACACCAAAGATTGTGGCCACAATGGAGCAGGGACTCTCTTCACAGTTCCAAGGCAGCATAGAGTCCTTGTGTTTATACCCTTTAACTCACTGATACCACTACCTGGTCTGAACCCTAATGAGATCAAAGAAAAAAGAAAGTGGCCTATATTACAAAAAAAACCCACATATTTATATTGGCCCTTTTTGTAGTTGCAAAGAATTGGAACTTGAGGGGATGTCCATTAATTGGGGAATATCTCAACAAATTGTAGCATATGACTGTGATAGAATACTGTTATCCTATAGGAAATGACAAGTAGGATACTTTCAGGGGAAAAAAAACAGGAAAACTTAAGTGAATTGATGCAAAGTGAAATGAGCAAAACCAGAAGAATATTGTACACAGTAACAATCAGTAATATATAATAACCAGTTGTGAGTGATTTAACTATTCTCAGCAATAAAATGACCCAAGACTTGAAAGACCTATGATGAAAAATTCTATCTACTACTTGAGAAAGAAGTGATAGAGTTTGAATGCAGATTGACACTTTTTTTTAACTTTATTACTCCTAGTTTTATTTTTGGAGTCTGCATTTTCTTTTGTAACATGGCCAATATGGAAATGTTTTGTATGACTACAAATATATAACCCATATCAAATTGCTTGCCTTTTCAAGGAGGAAGCGGAAAAGGGACAAAAATAATATGGAATTCAAAATTAAAAAAAAAAGAATGGCAAAACATTGTGTTTAAATGTAATTGAGAAAAAAATAAACAAAAATTAAACATAAAAATAATTTTATAATAAAATATTGTAATGGCTGGACATTGAGAAAACTAAGGTAAAGGCCTTGGGCATAAGTGGATAAACTGACAGTGAATTTATTATTAGCACAAGGAAATATGATTACAGACCAGTTATACCATGTGTATTTCCATGATGGCATAGAACTAAATTATGATATTTCTGAGTGATTTAAAAGAGCAATAAGAATTATGAATACAATTTTATGACTTACAGAGCAGAAATAATTGGCAGAATGAAAAAGCTTGGTTCCATGGTGGCAAATCTCACCAAAGAAACAAAAAAGAAGATAAATAGGATGCAGTATGTGGAAGTAAAGGAATTAAATCAAAGGCTAACAATAAAGGCAAAATAACTCTAAAATCACTCAAGGAGAAGAGAGACAAGAGGATAATGGTCATGGAGGAAAAGGAAAGACTGTAAAGGGGAGCAACCTTGTTTCAACGTCGTAATGGCTAGTACTGATGAATGCTCCTATGGGAGAAAGGAGGATTTTTATTAACAACAAAAAAGAGATAGAAACCTTTCATGGGGTATTACTTGGAGGGATTTCGTGCCTACAGATACTATGCAACCTTCTCCAGGAAAAGAAGAATCGGAATTCCTGCAAGCAACAGACACCCAGGAGAATGGGAGGGTGTAAACCTGGAGAAGATAATTTAAGGGAAATGAAAGGAAAAAAAATAAAAATGGGGGAGGGAGATATGTCAATAATGAACTGCCAAGCCAGAAACATAGGAAGATACACATACACACACATGTGTGTGTGTGTATACATACATATACATACATATACACATACAAACACATACAAACACACCCCATTTGGCAATAGCCACTCCAATACCTGTAGGAATTGATATATTCCTAAGACTGAATACAACAAAAGAAATTAGACATATACATACATACATACATGCATATATATATATAATTCACACACACATATTATATATAGTATATATGTATATATATATGTATATATATGTATATATATGTGAGAGAGAACTCAAAATAGCCATGTCAAAAGTTTTAATTCCATGAGAAATAGAATTAAAGAATATAAAAAGTTATAAATTCCAAGAATCAAAAATAAAAGCCTTAAACAGATAGAAAGGGAAAATAAAAAGAACCAAATGAGGGAGAAGATAGTGGAATAGGAGGAAAGGGTCCATTCCAGCTCCTCATTATCCCTTCTTGACAACAGTCTGGAAAATACACAAATGATAATTTTGATTGAGAAAGCCAAAAAAAAAAAGAGCAAAATTGAGGAAGTGCCTGGAGATGAAATATGGAGCATTCTGTTTGTGAAACAGCAAAGAGGCCACGATCACTGGATCAATGAGCATAAGAGGACTGGAAAGCTAGAAGAGGAACAGATTGTGAAGGGCTTTGAATACCAAGCAGATAATTTTATATTTAATTCTGGAGGCAGTAGGGAACCTCTGAATTTTATTGATCAGAGAGATGAAATATTTGGACCTGTATTCCAGAAAAATCAATTTGGTGGATGAATGGAGGATGGATTGGGATAGGAAGAGACTTGAGGTAGGCAGACCCAGTAGCACTCTATAGCCATAAACAAACCCAAACATGAAGGGAAGAAGGCTTGACAAGAGTGGTAGCAGTGTCAGAGGGGAGGTGAGAGTATTTTTTTAAGTTACATATTGTTTCATATTAAGAAAAATTTAACACTCATTTTTACAAAATTTTTTTCTCCCTACCTCGTCTCCCCTCCCCTTTTCTGAAAATGGCAGTTTGATATAGTTTATACATGTGCTATTACGTAAAAAAAAAAAAGCATTTCCATATTAGTTACAGTTGTGAAAGAAACCGATCAAATGGGAAACACAATAAGAAACAATAAAGTAAATGGAAAAAAAATAAGCTTCAAACTGTACTCAGAGTCCATCAACTTTTATCTGGGTATGTATAGCACTTTCCTTTATGAGTCCTTTGTACTTGTCTTGGATCATTGTGTTTCTGAGAGGAGCCAAGTCATTCATAATTGATCATCACACAATGCTGCTGATACAATGTACCATATTTTCCTAGTTCTTCTTATTTCACTTCGCATCAGATCATACAAATCTTTCCAGGTTTTTCTGAAGTCTGCCTGCTCATCATTTCTTATTGCACAATAGTATTCCATTACATTCATATACCAAAGCTTGTTCAGCCATTCCTCAACTGATGGGCATTCCCTTAATTTCCAATATTTTGCAGCCACAAAAAGAGCTGCTATAAGTATTTTTGTACATGGGTGTTCTTTTCCTTTTTTATGATCTCCTTGGGATACAGACCTTGTAGTGATATTGCTGGATCAAAGGGTATGCACAGTTTGGTTGTCATTTGAGCATAGTTCCAAATTGCTCTCCAGAATGGTTGGATCAGTTCATAACTCCACCAAAAGTAAATCAGTATTTCACTTTTCCCATATCTCTCCCATATTTATCATTTTTTCCCTTTTTTTCATATTAGCCAATCTGATAGGTTTGAAGTACTATTTCAGAGTTGTTTTAATTTGCATTTCTCTAATCAAAAGTGATTTAGAGCACTTCTTCATATGCCTATAGATAAATTTGATTTCTTCATCTGAAAACTGCCTGTTTATATCCTTTGACCAGTTATCAATTGAGGAATGGTTTGTATTATAAATTTGAATCAGTTCTCAATATATTTGAGAAATGAGGCCTTTATCAGAGAAACTTGCTGTAAAGGTTGTTTCCCTTACTAGCTGTGTGACCCTGGGCAAGTCACTTAAATCCAGATACCTCACCAAAAAAAAAAGCAACAACAACAAAATAGATTGTTTCCCAGCTTTCCTTCTAATCTTATTTGCATTGTTTTTTTTTTTGTGTAAAAGCTTTCTAATGTAATATAATCAAAATTATATATTTTATAGTTTGTACTCACTATCTCTTATTTGGTCATGTATTCTTCCCTTCCCCATAGATCTGACAAGTAAACTATTTCTTGCTCTTCTAATTTGGTTATGCTGTCACTCTTACTATCTAAATCAAGCACCCATTTGGACCTTATCTTAGTATCTAGTGTGGAATGTTGGTATATACCTAATTTATGTCCTATTGCAGTTTCTGTCAAAAAGTGAGTTCTTATCCCAAAAGCTGTAGCTTTTGTGTTTATCAAACACTAGGTTATCCACTGTGCTCTCCACTTCCATTTTTACGGGAAAGTTAATGCCATTCACATTCACAGTTATGATTACTACCTGTGTATTTTGCTACATTCTATTCTTCCTCCTGTTTGTCCTCTTTCTCCTTTCACCATTTCCCTCCTCACCAATGTTTTGCTTCTGTCTACTATATTCCCTTATTTGCCCTCCATTCTGTCAGTTCCAACACCCCCTCCCTTTATTTCATCTCCTACCCTCCTACTTCCCTGTTGGGTAAGACTGATTTCTATGTTCAGCTGCTTCTGTCTATTATTCCCTTTTTCAGCAAATATTGATGAGAGTATGGTTCAAGTAATGTTCATTGACCATCCTCCCATCTTCCCCTCCACTGTAATAGGTCTTTCTTGCCTCTTCATGTGAGATAATTTACCCCAATCTACCTTTCCTTTCCTTATGCATCCACTGAACTGCTTTTTCTCATCTCTCATTTCATCTCATTATTTTTATGTCATTCTCTCAAATACACCTCATACCTGTACTCTCTATTAATATTCCTTCTAGCTGTACTATCAGTAATACAGTTTTTAAGAATTATAGGTATTATTTTCCCATAAATAGTTTAGCTTTATAGAATTCCTTATGTTTTCTTTTCCCTTGTTACCTGCTTATACTTCTCTTGGTCTTGATATTGGAGTTCCAATTTTTGCTTTAGTTCTAGTCTTCTTCTTATGAAAGCTTTAAATCCTTCTATTTCATTAAATGAACATTTTCTCCTTTGATGTATTATGTTTACTTTTGCTGGCTCTGTGATTCTTGGTTGTAGTTCTAGCTCCTTTGCATTTCAGAATGTCATGTCCCATGACCTCTGATTCTTTAATGTTGCAGCAGCCAGCGCCTGTGTAATCCAGATTGTTGCTCCCTGACATTTGAATTGTTTATTTAGGGTCACTTGTAACAGTTTTCCTTGTGTTAATAGTTCTGAATTTTGACTGTAATGTTCCTTGAAGTTTTATTTTGGAATCTCTTTTGTGAAATGATCAGTGGATTCTTTTAATTTCTATTTTGCTGTCTGGTTATAGGACATCAGGGCAGTTTTTCATGATAATTTACTGAAAGATGCTGTTCAGGTCCTCCTTTTGATTATGTTTTCAGGTAGTCCAAAGAGCCTGACATTGTCTTTCCTGGATCTATTTTTCAGGTCAGTTGTTTTTCCCGTAAGGTTTTTTTTTTTAATTTTCTTCAATTTTTTCATTCTTTTGAATGTGTTTGATTGATTCTTGATGTCTCATAGAGTCATAAACTTCTGCTTTTGTACTTTCTTTCCCATTTGGTCAATTGTACTTTTTATGGAGTTGTTTTCTTTAGTGAATTTTTGTATCTCCTTTCCCATTTGGCCAATTCTACTTTTTAAGCAGTTTTCTAAGCTGTTGACCCTTTTTTTCATAATTCTCTTGAATCACTTTCATTTCTTTTCCCAATTTTTCTTTTACCTCTCATATGACTTTTAAACTCCTTTTTGAGCTCTTCCATAACTTATTTCAAGGGTTGAGATCACTTCTCATTTTTCATTGGGGTTTTGACCATAGCAGTTTTGACATTTTGTCTTCTTCTGTGTGTCTTGGTCTACCCTGTCACCATGATAACTTTCTGTGACCAGATTCTTTTATTGTTGTTATCATTTTATCCCCACTCATTTTTTGGCCTTTTTCCTTTCTTTTAAAGTTGAGCTCTATTGTTAGGGTGGAAGAGGCACTGTCTCAGGCCTCTTTTACCAGTGGTTGCAGACCTTGGATGTTTACATGTTGCTAACCTGATGTTGCCCTGAGGACCATGTGGGAG
Source organism: Vombatus ursinus (assembly GCF_900497805.2). Taxonomy (NCBI): domain Eukaryota; kingdom Metazoa; phylum Chordata; class Mammalia; order Diprotodontia; family Vombatidae; genus Vombatus; species Vombatus ursinus. Next base: position 9,716,602 of record NW_020948840.1, read on the forward strand.
CCTTGTATCTGTTGCTCTACTGAGAGGGTGGGATGGGGGGTAGCTGATTCTTCTGGAGGCTGTAGGAATCTGGAGGCTTGCATGGTGCTGAGCTGGGGTTCTAGTGGTAGTGACATGAGTGTGCTGAGGCCCAGTCCGGTGTTTCTGCAGTTCCCCATAGCTACACTGAATCAGATGGTGGTTTGACTGCTGCTTATTTAACAGAAGCTACACTGAAGCATGTGGTGGTTCTTGGGGTTGGACACTGCTGAATATCCTGGTTATGCCAAGACACATGAGGGATCCTTCTGTTGTCATCTATGTGCTCTACCACACTGGAACTCAGGATGCCCCACTGGTTTGCTGAAGTGGTGCTTGTTTCTGGCTTTTTAGAATGCCACCTAATCTGGACTGTGCCCCCCTTTAACCCAAGTGAGACTGATATTTCTTGCCAATTTTCCAAATTTCTTGGGTTAAAAATTGTTTCACCCCATATTTTTGCTGGTTCTGCTGTGCCAGGATTTGTTTTAGGACACCGTTTTATGGTTGTTTGGAGGTGAATTTGGCAGATTTACAGTGATTCACAACTTACTCTGCCATCTTGCCTCCCAGAAGTCAGGAAGGGGTCTTTTTGAGAGATGTTGCAAATGTAAACTAAACTGACCTTAGCAATGAATTAGTTAGGGGAGTTGAAAACTAGTGAGGTGTCCAGGATGACTTCTAGGTTACAAGTCTGAAGGAGGACGTTGATGCCCTTAAGAGTAATCAGGAAAAGATAGGATTTAGGGAGAAACATAATGAGTTCTATTTTGGAAATGTTCAGTTAAAATGTCTACCAGACATCCAGTTCAAGCTATCTGAAAGAAGATGTGAGATGGGAGGACATCAGGGAGAGTGGTTTAGGTATGCAAACTCCAGATATCTGAAATATTGAAATAATATATTTAAACAATAAACATTTGAACAATCCCTGATTCTTTTCCCTGGAAGCTGAATTAGAATCAGCAATAAACTACAAAATAGATAAAACTGGGGCACTTAAATTTCCCAACGCATTCAAAACTCCATGAGGCAAAGAACACAGTAACCAAGTCCTTGCAATTCCTGGAGCTCCTACTTTGTACCAATTCCATCCTGCAATACACTGTTCACCCAGTGGTGGTGAAAAAATGAAAGCAAAAAAAAAAAAAAACAAAAAACAAAACCCTTTCATTTGAAATGGTTATTCCTGTTGATAAGGACAGGTATAGACAAGGAATATAAAGAAAAGTGGCAATGGTGGTTACATACTCATGCATTATTAGGTAGCTATGAAAGTAGTATGATAAGAATCTTAACACCAACAGAACTTCCAGTAAAATTACACATTATTTTACATTGTCTTCAATTTTCCAAGCTGCTTCTTACTCTGTCATTTCTTGCTTCCTCTGAGATTTCTTATGAAAGATTGAAAATTCAAACAAAAAGCAAACTCATCTATAAGATTTCTAGTTGTCAAAGGCTGATGCAGAAAAAAAATATTCTCTGTATCTCCTACTCTTATTGAATGCTCTGCAAGTAAATTTTAATCATTATTGCATATGACATGGATGCCTTTAGCATTCTGGTGAAACCTACGGACACCTTATTATAAAAGTTTTTAATTGCATAAAATACAATTCTTAAGATTAAGAAGACACCAATTACATTTAAATGTTTGTCAAATTATTTTTTAAAATACATTCATAAATCCCAGTTTAAGAACCCCTTTTCTCTCGTCTCAGGAAGTTTGCTGTCATTTCTAAATCTTGGTGCCTTTGAAACACTACAAAACAAACTCTACCCACAGAAAAGCATCTCCATTCATTAAAAATGAAAAAAAAAACATACTTCAATATGAACACTTCTGTTTACTAAAATGATTTCAATTAATTGAAAATTTTTCAAAATGATTTATTGAGGTGATTCACTTTTACAGGAAACGATATACTAGCCATTAAGGAGATTGTTACTGAAAAAAAAATTGGGTCAAGTATAAGTAAAAAGTTTAATTTAAAAAAAAAAAGAACATAAATCCTACCCTATAAATTTTGTTTATGTATTTCATGATATTGAGGTTCATTGCCATCTGAGAAAGAATTCAATTGATATAAATCCTATGATTTTGTTTTAGGCAATTAAAAACATAATTATGAGAAAGCTTTCATACGTTTAACCACATTATAAAAGAGGGTCAGGACAAAAACGAGATTAAAAATCCCTGGAATAGATAATCTCAGAGGTTCTCTCTATGTTGAAACCTACTATTTCATGTGATTCTATGACTTATAGAGAAGTATTTGCAATGTAGTTCACTTTTCTTAACCCTGAAAGGCTTTATTTACTGGGAAAGGAATTTCAGTTCTCAGAAAGTAGAATGGTGGTAAGAGGTTCTTGTTGGCCCCTTTAAATCACAGTCCATAGATTGCTGAGGGTAAGTTAATTTTTCCCATGGTCTTTCCTTAAAGGTCTGGCCATGTGAAAATCTTCCAACCAATTTGAAATGGTCTCATAAGACTCATAGGTGAGTCCTTGATAGAGACAATTATCATGAATAGAACTCTAGAACTCTCATGTATGTGCAAACACTAAAATTAATCTTTGATCTCATCATAATGTGGATCATCTTTACAACCTAGATCATAATGCATTGATGCCTGCCAATTTTTTATAACTCTTGATTACATGTTCTCATAGATTTACCACAATTGACCTTTATACTTTCTTGATATCTTGAATATAACAGTAGAACATGTTCCCTGTTCATCAGTTATTCCTCACTCTCACCACATGACTTAAACATCATATTTTTCATTTCAACAGGTCATACGTTTTGATAACATCCTTTACTCAATTTTATAAACTCTAAGCACATGTAGATGGATGTCTCTTGATTAACTGATTAAATAGATGGTAGATGGAGAGATATATAGATACCTAAACATATACTTATGTGAAAGAAAGAATGAGTATTTATGTACCGTATACTATGAACCAGGTATTATGCTAAACATTTGATTGATATTATCTCATTTGTTTTCAAAATAGCACTGTGAGGTAGGTGTTATTACTGATCCCATTTTATAATTAAGGAAACTGAGATAGACGAAAATGAATTGACTTGTCCAAGATCTCACATCAAGTAAGTGTCTGAGGCTAGATTAAGCTCAAGTCTTCTTAGTCCCAGAGCTCTATCCACTGAGCAACTTAGCTTTCCAAACAGATGTAATAATATAGATTTATACATATATATATATATATAATTATATGATATATATGTAGTTAGGTACAATGATAATACTATGTGACATTCATATAATGCTTGAAGGTTTGTAAAGTTCTTTACAAATATCTGTTTTTATTCTCATAAGAACCTTGGAAGGTAGGGAATTTTATTATCCCCATTTTACAGATGAAGAAATAGTAGGACAGAGGTTAAGTAAATTGGGTCACACAAACAGAAATAAATGTCTGAGATGAAATTTCAACTCAGATCATCCTGATTCTAGATCTTAGTCTCTATTCTCTGCAATACCTAGCTGCTTAAATAGTGTATGTACATCTTTCTATCTCTTCCAAAATGGTACCTCTTCTGCATCTTTTAGCTTTAGAAAGATGTCAGATGTTAGGAATACTGAGATGTGAAGAGACTCACACATATAGTCTTCTATCTAAAATATCCCATTCCTAACATGCATCTGTCTCTGTCTCCCTTTCCTCTCTCTCTGTCTCTCTGTCTCTCTGTCTCTGTGTCTGTATCTGTCTCTCTCTCTCTCTCTCTCTCTCTCTCTCTCTCTCTCTCTCTCTCT
>NW_020948840.1:9720417-9744837 GCF_900497805.2 Vombatus ursinus
TCTCTCTCTCTCTCTCTCTCTCTCTCTCTCTCTCTCTCTCTCTCTCTCTCTCTCTCCCTCTCTCTCTCCCTGTCTTTGTTTCTATCTCTATCCCTCCTTCTGTCATTCTCTTGCTATGTTTCACTCTCCCTACATCTTGTATAAACACTGCAAATGGATAATGAACCAAGTCCAGAATTGAACATGTGAAGGATTGGTCAGATATCTTTGGAGCCATTATAAAGCCTCCTTTTAAAGTATTGAAAACTTCTCTCTGAAGCAAAGGTTTGTAATTTAATACCAGTACCTTTTAATGATCTTGTATTGTTGTGCGTAATAGAACACTACAAAGGGTAAAGATTTGAGAAAGGAGTTCTTTATAGAGCTTCTATTAGCAAATATTTTAATCTAAATCCAGAATCTAGAGTAATAAACATTGTAAAATTATTTTTTTAAAGAAATAACACTAATAGAATCATCATCTAGACAAAACATGAAGATAATCCTGCCAACTCCTAGGCTACATCACCAAACATTTAAAAATAGAGTATTTGGCATTTTTAAGTTATTACTAAAATTTGATTTTTCCAGAATTACATTTAAAATATTACTTGTATCTTGAGGTTCTATGGATAGGAAACAAATCTGGCTTGAGGTGTGCCTACAAAAACAATTCCGTTTTTCATGACTTCTGTTTTGTTGCTGGTGCTATTTGAATTTGTGTATAATCTGTTCAATATCCTCCCCTCCACCCCAGATTCTAGATTTCCTAAAAGCAATAAATGTTTCTCCTATTAACTTCATAACTTTCCTGAGCACTTAGTACAGAATTCAGGATAAGTTGAAAGACTGCTTTTATAGAGGAATTTGCATCAATCAATCAACAAACATTTATTAAGTATCTACTATGTGCCAGATACTGTTCTAAGCACTGAGGATACAAATTCAAAAGTAAAATAATACCTCAAAATGTTCCTGTCTATTAGAAATCTGGACCTCAGAAATCTAGATTAAAATTTATCTGGGTGCACTTCTAAGACTATAAATTGCAGAGAAGCTGCCATCATCCACTGGTAAGCAATTTCTTCACTCAGGATTTCCCTCTCGCAATGAAATCATATGTTCAATCCCTAACCCTCTAATTTAAGAATGTTTTCATTTATTTCACTTTCTATTTGTTATATATATATTTATATGTAATAAATAAATTATTTATTTGCTTGTTTATATATTTAGTTAGTTATTGCCAGATAGAAGTTCTTAATAGAGCCATAATAAAACAAAAGTGAACTGAAGAATTCAGCCTCTTTCATTTCAATACCATTGAGCTCTGTTGGAGAATAGGAATTAGTGTCATCGATGACATCTAGATTCCATCTAGGAACTAGATTTTCCATTGATTTTTATTAAATTTTCTCTCACTGGTTTTCTCCTCACAACACTAAGGAAGAAGCAATTATCCTTTCAAGTAATCAATATTGTGTTTTTCTTTTTAATGCATGCACATTGTGTTCAATAGACAATATTTTAAGCAGCAGGAGTCAAATCTTCATAATGCCACCATTTAGAAGTGAAGAATGTTTTCATTCTGTACTACCTTCCACCATACCAATAAAAAAACCTGCTGGGAGGAGCTGAACTACTTTACTCAATACTCTCTGGGACTTCATATCTTCTTCTGCATCTGGACATTTTCTGCTCTGCCACCACATAAATAACCATACCCACCTCTAATCCCCAACACACACACACACACACACACACACACACACACCTCCCTTCCACACACATTTCTTCCCACTTCTGGCTTGTAGAATTATGATGAAATCAGCAGTACCAAGTACTCTCCAAATGCATATCAGTGGATTGCTCCTTTAAGACTTCTCAGACCAAAACTCCCTTCCTGGCCACTATTCCTTTTTGTATCTGCTATTAAAATATAAACTGTTTGTTGGCAGAGATTGTCTTCTTTTTGTATTTTAATCCCCAGTTCTATGTTTAATGCTTTGTTATTGTTGTTGTTCAGTTTCATCTGATTCTTTATGACTCTGTGGACCACACTATCCATTTTGTTTTCTTGGCAAAGGTACTGGAGTGGTTTTTACCATTTTCTTCTCTAGTGGATTAAGGCAAACAGAGGTTAAGTGACTTTCCCAGGGTCACACAGCTAGTAAGTGTTTGAGGCCAGATTTGAACTCAGGTCTTCCTGACTCCAGACCCAGCATTTTATTCACTGAGTCAACTAGCTGCCTTATTTAATGCTTATGAAGCTCTCAATTAATGATTTTCATTCATTCATCCATTCATTCATTGTTTTAAAACCATAGTGTGTTTCTATTTACAATTCCAATGGGTGTATCACTCTTTTATGGAAGGAAAGAGGGAATGAATACATCATATTGACTTTAGCCAAGATATGTCTTCCCACAGAAGGGCAGGAGGACAGTACCCAGTGATTGAAAGGCATTGGTAACACTGGAGAGGAGACAGATGTTGGTGCTGCAATGCATTTGACCTATCATGAAAAGATATGATGTTGTGATTTTATGTAAAAATCAAAACATGTCTTATAAATACATTTTAAACTTAAACTTCCTCAGCTCCAGTGGCGAGTCATTTAAAAAACCCACACACATTGAGAGAAAAGTAATTTTTTGGCATGAAAGAACACATGGTTAGGTGGGAGGCTTCCTTTATACATTCAAACTTCAAAAATCATTCAGGGACCAGTTGCCCTGCTGCTTGCTGAGGCATTAACTTCAAAAACAAAGTGACTCAGTAAAAAGTCCAGAATTATCCAAAGCAAAACCAAACAAACCTAGAGCATCCAAAACTTCCAAAACAAAGCAACACAGCATTGATATTAACAAGTCAGATATGTTAAGCAAATCTTCAAAAACAAAAACAAAACAAAACAAGACAAAAAAATACAAGTTTGTTAGTGAAACGCAGGCCCAACAGGAGCTAAAATTGGCAAAAAACAAAATGACTATTTGGATACTTTAATGGGTCATGCTACAATATGTAGTATTTATGTACCAATTTGAAAGAATTACCAAACAATTTGACTTCAACAAAACTTTCTAATTGCATTGTTAATGGTAGGGCATCATGCAATAGGACATGAGTTTTTAACATTCTTTTGTGCCATGGACCCCTTTGGAAGCACAATGCAGCATGTTCAGAATAATATTTTAAGTGCATAAAATAAAGAGAATTACAAAATAAACTGATTATTTTGAAACATAGTTGTAAAAAAAAATTCCAAACCCCGCATTAAGAATCCTTGCATAAGCCTTAAAACTTTTAAATTTTATTTGACAGATTTAATATGACATAGTCCTGGCCCCCAGGAAGCTTGCAATATAGAAGACACTTAATGTGTACAAATTAGTATAATTTAATATAAATTAAATATTATAAATAATATAAATAAGTAAAGTAGGTAATATAACCATAGCTATGAAGCTAGAAGTAATTTTATAGATCATCTAGTACAATTCCTTCATTTTACAAATATGAAAACTAAGGATATATTATGGCCAAATTTTCAAAATAAATAATTTTAAAACATGGAATAAATTAAATCATTGGACCTGGAGTCAGAAAGACCTGTCTAAGTTCAAATCCTTCCTCAGTCACTAGCTGTGTGATCACTCTAAATGTAAGTATCCCCATTTGTAAAATGGGAACGATAATGGCAGCTACTTCACATGGTTGTTGTAAGGATAACATGAGATAATATTTGAGAATGTATTTGTTAACCTTAAAACATTAGATAAATATCAGCTACCTTTGTAATCATCATAATTATTATTAATTTTCATTATACAATGTATTTATAAAAACTCAAAGAGGAAAACATCCTAGACACCTTTATTGAAGTCATTTAAAATAAATGTTTGTACAATTTATAGTTGTTTATGTATGGCAGATTGGTATAGTAGATAGAAATGTTGGATATAAGTATAAGAGAAAATAATTCATCCAATCACTTGTACTGTGTACCAGTTTCTTCCTAACTCTAGTTACAAATACTGTCATATCCCACCACTGACTCTGTGGCTTATGACATAATGACCAAATATACCCCCAAAAATTCTAGAAGAGCTTAGGAAAGAATCTTTTGAAATTTCTAGTGATGGAAATATATATATACACACATATATATGTGTATATATACACACACATATATATGTGTATGTGTATATATACACATATATGTGTGTATTTATACATATATGTAAATATATGTGTATATATGTTTGTATATATGTATGTGTGTGTGTGTATGGAAATCACCATAAACCCACAACTGACTCTCTATCTATAAACCTCTACTTCTTCCAGTCCTGGATCAGGACAGTCCAGAACAGATAAAAGTACTAGCTATAGGCCCTCTGGCAGGGGCACAGTTTACATAAAGATCAATTAGAAACATTGCCTACTCTAGGGAGATTACAATCACATACCCCTGAGTTATTTTGCTTCACTGAGCCATTCAGCTAAGAGACATATTTAGGAAAGTTTAGATCCATTTCATAAATGTACATGGTAGAAATTCTCCATTAATTAGAAAACACTTGTAGATTTCAGACTCTACTGTCTCTCTGCTATGACCCCCCACCCATATTCCCTCACCTTAATTGAGCTTGCTGTCCCAATAAGACTTATTGTTTCATTATGGATAAATGAAAATTTATTTTTATTCAGATTCTTCAACCAAAATTTGGAAATGGATTTAGGATTTGAAGAAAGGCTTCAATTCTTTATACTTCACATACAGCATTTGATCATGCTATTGACACATTATAGTAATATTCTTATAAGGGTAGAAATGAGACAGTAGATAGAAACCTGTCCATACGAGTAGGAACAGATGTATGTTGCAATAAATAGACCTGCACTACAGTAGTCTCTTAATTTTGCTGCAAATACTGCAGAGACAAACCAGGAGTTTATCTCAGGCTGAGTGGTTAAATGTCCCCCCCTCATTCAAAAGGTTCAGTTAGAGCCCCATGAATTCTTCTAGCCATATAAGTTTTTCTTTCTGTGGAAATTCATCATTTTGACTCATAAATATGAAACAAATTTGTACAAAAAACAGCTATCTTCTCTTAGTTAAATACTGTTCAGAATTATCAACAAACCAATATTAAATTTTCATTTATTTATTTGTTGGTTGGTTGTTTGGGGTTTTTTTGTGCATTTATTTGTTTAGCTTCAAACTTTCACATTTTGGCAGGTGGTCACAGCATATTGACTATCATTCCAAGTAAAATAATTTGAGTTATATGTAGCCTATAAAATATTCATGAATTCCTTAAATCTGAAGAGTGTGTATGGATTTTAAACTGACTTTCCACTGTTGTCATTTCCAGTGTTTCTTTCATTATGGTATTTTCACCCAAGTTGTGTCTATTTTATTCCCTATGGAGGGACTTACTACCTTTACTGGTCCCTGAATTTGGGATCTATATTAGACTATAAAACTTATCATTAATTTCATTTTTATATTGACCATATGACCCAAGGAAAAGCTGTCAAACCAAGAGATTAACCTCATCTCACCCATTTTCCTCAGTTCTTTTTTTAATTAAAAATATTTAATATTTTATTTTCCCAAAGCAGCCATTACCCCGGGACTGTGCTAGGACTGTGGCTGGAACTGAGCTTCTCTCTCACCGTGGTCACACACTTTTCCTACTGACCTTCTAAGTTCTCTTTAGCATTCATGGGTTGAGAAGTCAGGAAACCACTACAACTGTCTGTGATTCAGTCCCCTGAGGCCTGCTCCAGGTTTGCTGTCTTGCCTGTCTTGCCTGCGTGCACACTCTGAATTGCCTTCCTCTCTCAGCCTGATGCAATAGACCATTCCAATCAACCATCCAGGTTGCCTTGGGCTGGAAATTTGTTTCACTCTGTCTTTTGTGGGTTCTGCTATTCTAGAATTTGTTTAGAGACATTTTTTAACAGGTATTTGGAAGGGTTTGGGGGAAAGTTCAAACAAGTTACTGCTTTTACTCCATCATCGTGGCTTTGCCCACTTGAATAATCATTTTGAACCCAGAAGGATTATACTCAGTTTTGCTAGGCAGGTGATTCTTGATTGTAATCCTAGCTCCTTTGCCCTCTGGAATATCATATTACAAGCCCTCTGATTCTTTAATGAAGAATCAACTGAATTGTGTGTTTCTTTCTAACTACTTGCAATATTTTCTCTTGTTCTGTGAACTCTGGAAATTGGCTATAGTATTCCTGGGAGTTTTCATTTTGGGATCTCTTTCAGGAGGTGATCAGTGAATTCTTTCAATCTCTACTTTACCCTTTGGTTCTAGAATAACAGGGCAGTTTTTCTTGATAATTTTTTGAAAGATGACATATGGGCTCTTTTTTTATCATGATTTTTAGATACTCCAATAATTTTAAAATTATCTTTCCTGGTTCTATTTTGCAGGTCAGTTGCTTTTCCAAATAGATATTTTACATCGCCTTCTATTTTTTTCATTATTTTGGTTTTGTTTCATTGTTTCTTGATTTCTCATAAAGTCATTAGCTTCCATTTGCTCAATTCTAATTTTTAAAATATTGTTTTCTTCATTCAGCTTTTGGTACCTCCTTTGTCCTTTGGTCAATTCTACTTTTTAAGGATTTTTTTTCCTTCAGTGAATTTTTGTGTCTCTTCTTTTATTTGGCCTAGTCTGTTTTTTTTTTTTAAATGTTATTTTCTTTAGCATTTTCTTGTGTGTATCTCCTTTCCCAAACTGTTCACTCATTTTTCATGATTTTCTTACATCACTCTCATTTCTATTCCCAATTTTCCCTGTACCTATCCTACTTTATTTTTATAATCCTTTGTTAGCTCTTCCTTGGCCTGAGACCAGTTCTTATTTTTCTTGGAGGCTTTGAATATGGGAGCTTTGACTTGGTTCTTAAGAGTGTCTGTTTTGATCTTCCTTGTCACCATACTAATTTTCTATGGTCACACCTTTTCTTCTGTTTTTTTTTTTTTGTTCATTTTTGCAGTCTGTTTTTTGATGTTTAACTCTTTTTTCAAAGGGTGTCTCAGCTTCTAGGGTGGAGGGTGCACTGTCCCAAACTTCAGGGGTTTTGTGCAACTGTTTTCAGAGATGCTTCTAGAGACCTATAAGTTTTCAATTCTTCCAAGGTGGTATGATCTAAGGAGAGGTGTTTTTGCTACTCTCCTGGCCTGTGCTCTGGTCTGTGAGCAACCACAAGTACTCTTTTCTGCCCTGGAACTGTGATGAGGGTCTGTGTTCCACCACAACCACAAACTCTGGTTATGCTAGTGCTGCTCTTTGTCCTAGGACTGCCATACAAGACTACAACCCGGATCTGAGTATGGGCAAAGCAACAGAGATCTGCCTCAGTGCTAGCAAAGAGATCCCTGGAATCTCTTTCTAACCAGTTGTCCAACCTTCTTCCCATCTGAGGGATGAGAGCTCTAGAAGCAGCTGCTGCCGCTGATAATTCAATGTTTCCCAAGGCCTGCTCCAAATTTTCTGGGCCCCATTCTGTGCTATCACAGCCTGTACTGGACTGTGCTCCACTCTCACCCAGGTGTGACAGACCTTTCCTACTGACCTTCTAAGTTGTCTTTGTCTGGAAAATTATTTCACCCCATCCTTTTATGTCTTCTGCTGTTCCAGGAATTGTTTTATGGAATTATTTAAAGGTGCTCATAAGGGTTGTGGGGAGAATTCAGGTGAGTTGCTGCCTTTTTTTTTTCAACTATCTTGGCTCTACCTCCACCCCCCTCAGTTATTTAAAAAAGAAATATCTATAATTTCAGAGAGAGGTAGTGATGAGGGGAGTCTTTGTTTTGCATTCAGAAACTAAACCTTTGAATGTAATATTGTAAGAAAAGATTGACCCATGCTGACACAAATTCTGACTGAATTAAAATCCTTATGCCCACCATCCTGCCCCTCCCAAGTGAAAAAAGTCAAAATTCTTATAGTATTGTTTTACAAAGTTACATTGTTTTAGATAATGACAATGTGTGAATAGACGCCTCAGTGAATGATAAAATTACATTGTTGTAATTAATAACTATAAGTAACTCAATTCCTCTGAGAAATGGGAAGAGAAGGGCCTAACTACCACTCAGATTATTAAGTTTATGAGTTAATTACTCATTTCCCACATGTCTGCACTACTTTGGAACTTGTCTGCCTGACTTTTTTACTATGCCCCAGGAAGTTAATTATTGGGATGACCTCATCACCCTGTAAGATCTCATCAGCCTTGGTACTTTACTGTATCATTACCCTGAGTCTTTCTGATTGAAGGGTGGATCCATGAACTCTAAACCTCCATTTAAGGAGAGAAGTCAACTGAGACATTTCCTCATGTCATTTCTTAACTGGCTACATTAGCTTTAGACTTCTTTGACTGACTTCTCCATCCCATACCCTGTTGGGTACCTTCTTTTCGTCTGTCATTTGCTGGCTTTTCATTTTTTTAAGGGCAGTGACAAGTGTTTTTTTTTTTTATTTGTTCATTTGTTTTTGTATTTCTATCCCCAGCACTGAGCACAGTAGGTGGTACATACTAGTCAATTAATAAATGTTTATTGACTATTGAATTCATGCTAACTGACCAAAGGGGAACCATTTCACAACTAAAATAGGCTTTTATTTCTTGACCAGGCTGTAAAGTTGAGTAGAAGTCTAAGATATTCTCTTCTACTTAGGTGAAGACATTAAAGCATCATTTTTCAAAATATAGGAAGGTATAGCCAAGTCAGATATCTCAGTTTGGTTTTGAAAAATGGTATTCACCTCCTCAGAAAGAGGGGAGTAGTAGAGTTCTTAAACTCATAATATTACAGAGTGCAAGAGTTCTTAACCTATTTTGCATCATGGACTCCTCTGAATTTCTGGTGAAGATTGTTGACCCCTTCTTACAAAAGGTGTTTTTAAATGCATAAAATAAAACACATAGGGTTACAATTATACTGAAATACAACTAACAGTTTTAAAAAATCACAGGTTGCACCTTCCCAGGTTAAGACTTACTGTTTATTCTGCCATCAGTCTTCCATACTTTTTGCCTACCCTTACGGATACCACAGTTCTATAACAAAACTGTGTGTTTGCCTTTTGAGAATGGATGCTGCCAAAATCCATGGGGGAGGACAGTAATTATTCTCTGTGAAGTCAGGTTACTTAAACACAATGGAGTATCCCTTCTGACTGCCAGACTGTGATGAATTCAAGCTTGATTGAACTTGCCTGACAATGTGGCAGCTTGGAGAAATAAAAATAGAGTGCCAATTCCAATAGCAATTAAGCAGAGTGATTACAAATATCTGGATGATGACACATTAGGGCTGACATGTTTGTGACTGTAACTTGACATCAATTCAGGAAAACTTTATGTATATGCATCTCCTCCAAATGAAGACTGAAGCTGCCAAGAGTGGAAAGAAACCAAGGCCAATTTGCTCAATTCAGATCATGTTGTTATTCCATTCCAAATGTAGCTATCAAATCCAGCACCTCCTAAAAGAAATGAGGTACAGTAGAAAGATTGTTAGATTTGGGCCAGGGTTCGAATCCTGCTTCAGTCATTTATTACCTGTGTGACTTTTGGCAAGTCTTATCCTTAGTCCTATCCTATCTAGCCCTTAGTTTCTTCCTCTGTAAAATGACAGGGTTAGGGCAAATGGCCTCTGAGGTTCCTTCTAACTCTAAATTAATGATTTTATGAGCAATTTTTGAGATGTCCCAGATGTTGCCAACTTGGTCTCCTTACTTAAGACTCCTTACTTAAGACTCCTTACCTGCACTGACACATTCCAAATATTTGATAATAAAATGAAAAGTACTAAATTGCTATTCAAACTGTGCCTGGAAGGATAAATTTTTCAATGCTTTCTTCTTATACCTTCCCAAATGAAAAATGTCCCCAGCACTAAAAAAGATTTGGGAGGGACATCTAATTTCTCTCTTTTGCCTTCAGGCAACATTTACTATATACCATCTTAAGACAGATGACAATTCATTTTATTTAACATCAGCTCAGTGGAAGGTAATTCTCTAGACTGCATGGAACCCAACCCAAAGTTTATTCCCCAATGTCAGGAAAAATTTCCTTACACCTAAATCTCTTCTGCTGCAGTTTCAGATCATTTACTCTTGTTCTGTCCACAGTGTAGATGAAGAACATCTGGTTATTATCCTCTGTGTGATTTTAAGTAAAGACATTACTTCACTTCAAGAACTAGTTATCACATGTCTAGTATACACTCCCCCCGTGCCAAAATTATCTTGAATTTATTTTGCATAGTGTTTGTGTGTGTGTGTGTATGTATGTATGTCGGTCTGTCTGCCTATGTATGAGAGGCATTGTGACATATCCAAGGTCCTGAAGAGAGAAGGAAGGTAGAGTTTTGTGAGTGAAGAACTGTTAAAAAAAAATTGGCTGTACCAGAGATTAGATGAAGTTCTATATCTATATCTACACATATGCATATATACACATACATGTATTTATATGTATACATGTACACGCATGTATGTATATATACATATACATATATTACACACACACACACATATACATATATATATATATATATATATATATATATATATATATATATATATATATTCTGAGTATATATACTCTGAGGTTAGAGCAGCAGGTTAAGGCCAAGTTGTGAAAGGCTTTTGAAGCTAAAGATAGGAGCTCATATTTGAGCTAGAGGCTTCCCTTCACATACTCTATAGTGTAGATAAACTGTCTTTTTTGATTTTCAGATGGTACATTTACAATCTAGGTGCATATGTACTGGCTGTTGCCTATGCCTATAATACACTCACTCCTGAATTGTCTCTTGAATGCCTGGTTTCCTTCAGTGTTCAGTTCATGTGACTTTCTGTCTTTGTATTTCCTTGATCCCCTAAGATGCTAATGTTTTGCCTCCCTTAAAATAATGTTGTACATGTTTTGCATATATTTATCTACCCTGATAGAATGAAAGCTTCTTGAGGGCAGGAGTTATTTTATTTTTGTCTTTGCATCTTGTGAGTAACCTATCACACTACCTGATATATAGTAGACACTAAGTGCTTGTTTATTGATTAATAGCTGTACTATCAAGTTTTATTGCATATAAGCCCCATTTTTACTTAATATTGTTTCTAAAAGCTCCTTATTGTGACTGGCTTTCTGGGAAATGCCACATTCTTTCTTTCAACTGAAACTGCTACCACTTGATTTGGTCTTTCACTGCCCTTAATTTCTCTGGGAACTGGCTCTAGTGAAAATGCTTTGTGTCAGGTTTACTCAAAGAGATAGACAAGGGAAAACAGTTCATAAGAAAGGTTTAGTAAGGGACCAACTGGCATTAAAATGACCTATTCCCTTCAAAATTTTGATTATTAATAAAAAATATCCATTAGAAATATAATGAAGACACTGGGGAGAAAGAAAGCATAATTAAGAATTATTGTGTTCATGGTGTAAAAAATTAGAAATTAAAGGAACAGTAAGACTTCTGATAAAAGAGAATAGCTCAAGAAAATAAATACTGCATATAAAACTGTATTTCTGCAAAGTCCAAAATGGATATGCCCTACTCTCCCTTTGTAGATACATTAAATGATCTTTAAAGATGAATTACAAGGCAGTGCCTTTATTTTCCTGCAAATGTGAATGTTAGATTTGATAGTTCTGGTTCAATTCAGATAATTATATTGAAATATAATTGGTTTACTTTGTAATCCTATGTTACTTACACATTTAAAATCATTTTAAGAAGGGATCCATAGACTTCACTAGACTGCCAAACACACACCCACACCCACACACACACTTTCAAGAACTGCTGACTTAAAGTCTCAGTTGCCTGGAGGCAATGAAAAGTTAAATGACTTTCCCAGTGTCAGTTGCATCTCTGTTGGTTCAAGTCTTGGTTATTTTCAGTCTAGTTTTCTATTTACCATCTTTCTAGTCACCTAGATTTGTATCCCCAATTTCATCCTTAATTTTTCAATCTCCCTCAACCCAAATATATAATTAACAACCAAATTTTTAAAAAATCTTCCTTTTAGTGTCTTTTCTTTTTTTTTTTTTTCTTTTTGGTGAGGCAACTGGGGTTAAGTGACTTGCCCAGAGTCACACAGCTAGTGAGTGTTGTGTTGGAGGTTGATTTTGAACTTAGGGGTTGGTGCTTTATCCACTGCACCACCTATCTGCCCCCCCAATCTACCTTTATAGCATCTCTTGCACCCCTTCCCTTTTTCTATTCACACAGTCAACACCCCAGTTCAGCCCATGATCTCTTTCCAGTACTATTGTAACAGACTTATGATTGATCTAAAGAATTCCTCCCCCCTCCAATTCACCCTCATCACAGCTGCCAAAGTGATTTTTTTCCCTAAAGTACAGGTTTGTCCATGTTTCTTTCCTCTTCAATAAATTCCACTGTCTCCTTATCCCCTTTAGGACAAAGCGTGTACTGTATTCTTCTAGCACTTAATGCCCTTCACAATGCAGCCCATCTTACATTCATCTACACTCCAACTAAACCAAACTCTACTTCCTTTTCCATGTACATATAGTTCTACTTCCTTCCTTTGCACCTTACCACTGGCTTTCTCTTCACATATATAATATGATGGAAAGCTGTTGAAGACACACTTCTTCATCCTTGAGGTACAAAAGTTAAGATTAACAGAAATGTGTTTTTACAAAGCATGTATTCTCATGCAACAGTTCACTAGATTAGACCATTATACCTAAGTAGAAGGAAAGGAGAAGAAGAATGAGTATTTATTAAGTGCTTACTGAGTGCCAGGCACTGTGCTAAGCACTGTACAGATATTATCTCAATTGATCCTCAGAAAAACCCTGTGAGGTGCTATTATCCATATATTATAGATGAGGAAGCTAAGTATAGAGAGATTAAGAAATGATTTGCTCAGAGTCATACAGCTAGTAAATATCTGAGGCTGGATTTGAACTGAAGAAATTCTGACTCCAGGCCTAGCATTCTATACATACTATAAGAGGATGCAGTAAACTGCCATGATTTTAGTGTTCTTTTCAGTTTGAGTTTACTTTAGTCTAGCTGAATAGGTGACAGGAGCTTTTCTACCACATTACCTAATTAAGGAGAGTACTGCTCAATTGGGAAAGAAGATAATGGTTCATTAATTAAGTGGCACTAGCAAAGAGTCCTAAGGAACTTAGCCATAGGACAAACTGAAAAGGTTAACAAGCAAGAATAAGGATGTCAGGTGCAAGAACTATCTTGAGATCTGTCTGAAGAAATTTTTGATGTAAATTATGTTTTCCCAGAGAATCATAGGAGCTAGCATGCATATAATCTAAGCAGAGGAGAAACTTGTTTGGCAAATTGCCATTTTCATTATTTTTGGAATGCTCAAATGCTAGGAGAAAGAATCATGGATTTGTAGTTAGAGACCGTGGGTCCAAAGTCCAAACCTACTACTTACAACAGGTAGAGGAAAAGAATTCTAAATACAGTGATGAGAATCAATCAATCATAATACTAAAATACACATACAGCAGAAGGAAATAAAGTTATGATCAGGAAGATGAACTATAAAAAGGGGCAGGAATATAAGATTAGGGTCAGGCTTGCTAAAGCTCAAAAAAAGCTGAGGTTGGAAAACTAAAGACAACAGTTTTACTTGGTTGTTTGTTTTAAGTCTGAGGGATATTACTTTTTTCTTAAAAATAAATTTAAGAAATGAGAAGAATTGTTTCTCAGGTTGGGTTGGATGATAATAAATGATGGAGGGAAAAAAAGTGTTTGAATATTATTTTCCTGTTTTTTTCTCTCCTGAGGACAAGCTTTAGATTGAAAAAGATAGGACAAAAATAGCTAATGGTGCTTTGGTAGCCAAGATTAGTATGGAGACAGCAACACAGCAAAAAGGAACTTTTAAAGAGGTCCTATCACTATATGGAGACATTTGACATCTCTTTTTAATCTTATTTTTTATTATTTTTTATTAATTTATTTTGATTTATCAATAATCACTTCCATATTCTTTTGAGTTTGCAATTTCTCTCCCCCTTACTCCCTACCACCCTCCCCAAGATGCACACAATCTGATATAGGCTATACATTTGCATTCATATTAAACATATTTTCACATTAGTGATGTTGTAAGTAAAAATTAAAACCAATAGGAGGAATCATCAGAAAATGGGAACAAAACTCAACAGAAGAGAAAACAAAATAGCAATTCCACTTTCATAGTTCTTTCTTTGGATGTGGATAGCATTTTCCATCACAAGGCCTCTGCAGATGTCTTAGATCCTTGCCAGGAAGGGTTGAGTTTCTCAATATTAGTCATCAAACAACATGGCTGTTATTGTGTACAGTGTTCTCTTGATTCTGCTCACTTCACTCAGTATCAGATCATACAAGTCTTTCCAGGTTTTTCTGAAGTCAGCCTGTTCATCTTTCTTATAGCACAATAGTATTCAATCACACTCTTATACCACAACTTGGTCATCCATTCCCCAATTGATGGGCATCCTCTCAATTTCCAATTCTTTGCCACCAGAAAAAGAGCTGCTATGAATACTTTTGCACATGTAGGTCCTTTTCCCGTTTGTGTGATCTCTGTGGGATATAGCCCTAGAAGTGCTATTGCTGTGTCAAAGGGTATGCCCATTTTTATAGCCCCTTCAGCATAGTTCCAAATTGTTCTCCAAAATGGTTGGATCACTTCACAACTCCACCAACAATTCATTAGTGTTCCAGTTTTTCCACATCTTCTCCAACATTTATCATTTTCCTGTTTTGTCATGTTGGCCATTCTGATAGGTGTGGTGTGGTACCTCAGAGTTGTTTTGATTTGCATTTCTCTAATTAATAGTGATTGAGAGCATTTTTAAATATGACTATAGATGGCTTTAATTTCTTCATCTGAGAACTGTCTGTTCATATCCTTTGACCACTTATCAATTGAGGAATGACTTGTATTCTTATAGATTTGACTTAATTCTCTATATATTTTAGAAATGAGGCCCTTATCAGAGAGACTGGTTGTAAAAATTCTTTCCCAATTTTCTACCTTCCTTCTAATCTTAGTTGCATTGGCTTTGTTTGTGCAAAAATTTTCAATTTAATGTAATCAAAATTATCTATTTTGCTTTTTGTAATGTCCTCTATCTCCTGTTTGGTCATGAATTTTTCTGTTCTCCACAGATCTGACAGGTAAACTATTCCATGCTTTCCAAGTTTGCTTATAGTATCAGCTTTCATATCTAAATCATGTACCCATTTTGACTTTATTTTGGTATATGGTGTGAGATTTTGGTCTATACCTAGTTTCTGCCATACTCTTTTCCCATTTTCCCAGCAGTTTTTTTCAAAGAATGGGTTCTTATCACAGAAGCTGGGGTCTTTGGGTTTATCAAATAGTATATTACTATAGTCATTGACTACTGTGTCTTGCATACTTAATCTATTCCACTGATCCACCACTCTATTTCTTAGCAAGTACCAAGCAGTTTTGATGATTGCTGCTTTACAATACAATTTAAAATCTGGAATGGCTAGGCCACCTTTCCCTGCATTTCTTTTCATTAGTTCTCTTGATATTCTGGACCTTTTGTTCTTCCAAATGAATCTTATTATTATTTTTTCTAACTCTATAAAATAATTTTTTGGTAGTTTGATTGGTATGGCACTGAATAAGTAAATTAGATTAGGTAGAATTGTCATTTTTATTATATTATCTTGGCCTACCCATGAGCAACAGATGTTTTTCCAAGTATTTAACTCTACTTTTATTTGCATGAAAAGTGTTTTGTAATTGTGTTCATAGAGTTACTGAGTTTGTTTTGGGAGGTAGACTCCTAAATATTTTATAATGTCTACAGTAAGTTTAAATGGAATTTCTCTTTCTACCTCTTGCTGTTGGGCTTTGTTGGTAATATGTAGAAATCCCAATGCTTTATGGGGGTATATTTTATAGCCTGCAACTTTGCTTAATTTGTTTATTATTTCAAGTAGTTTTTTACTTGATTCTCTGGGATTCTCTAAGTTTAACATCATGTCATCTGCAAAGAGTGATAGCTTTGTTTCTTCTTTGCCTATTCTAATGCCTTCAATGTCTTTTTCTTCTCTTATTGCTAAAGCTAATGTTTCCAGTACAATGTTGAATAACAGTAGTGATAATGGACATCCTTGTTTCACCCCTGATCTTATTGGAAATGCTTCTAGCTTGTCCCCATTTCATATTGTGCTTGCTGAAGGTTTTAGATAGATGCTATTTATTATTTTAAGGAAGACTTCATTTATACCTATGATCTCTAGTGTTTTTAATAGGAATGGGTGTTGTATTTTGTCAAAAGCTTTTTCTGCATCTAATGAGATAATCATGTGGTTTCTGTTAGTTTTGGTGTTGATATGATGAATTATCCTGATAGTTTTCCTTATATTGAAACAGTCCTGCATTCCTGGTACAAATCCTACCCAGTCATAGTGTATTATTCTTGTGATAACTTGTGTAATCTGTTTGCTAATATTTTGTTTAAAATTTTTGAATCTATATGTATTAGAGAAATTGGTCTATAATTTTCTTTCTCTGTTTTGACTCTTCCTGGTGTAGGTATCAGCACCATATTTGTATCATAAAAAGAATTTGGTAAGATTCTTTCTTCATCTATTTTACCAAATAGTCTATATAGTATTGGAATTAATTGTTCTTTAAATGTTTGATAGAATTCACATGTAAATCCATCTGGCCCTGGAGATTTTTTCCTAGGAGTTCATCAATGACTTGTTCAATTTCTTTTTCTGAGATGGGGTTATTTAAGTATTTTACTTCCTCTTCTGTTAATATGGGCAATTTGTATTTTTGTAAATATGTATACATTTCACTAAGATTGTCAAATTTGTTGCCTTATAGTTGGGCAAAATAATTCCTAATTGTTGTTTTGATTTCCTCTTCCTTGGTGGTAGCTTCACCCTTTTCATTCTTAATACTAGTAATTTGGTTTTCTTCTTTCTTTTTTTTTAATTAGATTAACCAAAGGTTTATCTATTTTATTGTTTTTTTCATAAAACCAGCTCTTAGTTTATTAGTTCAATAGTTTCCTTAATTTCAATTTTATTAATTTTTCCTTTGGTTTTCAATATTTCTAATTTGGTGTTTAATTGAGGATTTTTAATTTGTTTTTTTTTCTAATTTTTAGTTGTATGCCCAATTCATTGATCTCCTCTTTTTCTATTTTATTTATGTAAGCATTTAGAGATATAAAACTTCCCCTAAGAACTACTTTTGCTGCATCCCACAAGTTTTGGTATGTTGTCTCATTATTGTCATTCTCTTGAATGAAATTATTGATTGTTTCTATGATTTGTTCCTTGACCCAATCATTTTTAAGGATTAGATTATTTAGTTTCCAATTATTTTTTAGTCTATCTTTCCATGGCCCTTTATTACATATAATTTTTGTTGCATCATGATCTAAAAAGGATGCATTTAATATTTCTGCCTTTCTGTATTGGATCATGAGGCTTTTATTTCTTAGTACATGGTCAATTTTTGTCTATATGCCATGTACCGATGAGAAAAAAAGGTATGTTCCTTTCTATCCTCATTCAGTTTTCTCCAGAGGTCTATCATACCTAACTTTTCTAAAGTTTTATTCACCTCCTTAACTTCTTTCTTGTTTATTTTGTGGTTAGATTTATCTAGTTCAGAGAGGGGGAGGTTGAGATCCCCCACTAGTATAGATTTGCTGTCTACTTCTTCCTGTAACTCCCTGAACTTCTCCTGTAAGAATTTGGATGCTCTACCATTTGATGCATATATGTTTAGTAATGATATTACTTCAGTGTCTATGGTGCCTTTTAGCAGGATGTATTATCCTTCCTTATCTCTTTTGATAAGATCTATTTTTCCTTTTGCTTTGTCTGAGATCAGGATTGCTACCCCTGCTTTTTTTTACTTCAGCTGAAGCATAATATATTTTGCTCCAGCCTTTTACCTTTACCCTGTATGTGCCACTCTGTTTCAAATGTGTTAGTTATAAACAACATATGGTAGGATTATGGTTTTTAATCCACTCTGCTATACACTTCCATTTTATGGGAGAGTTCATCCCATTCACATTCACAGTTATGATTACTATCTGTGTCTTTTTCTCCATCCTTCCCCCCCATTTATACTTTTCTTTATCCTTTCTCCTTTCCCCCCCTCACTAGTGTTTTACTTTTCACCACCGCCTCCTTCAGTCCCACCTCCCCCTTCAGTCCCACCTTCCTTCTATTATCCCTTTCCCTTTTCTTCCCCTTTACCCTTACTGCTTCTTCCCTCCCTTCTATCCCCCTTCCCTTTTCTTTCCCCTTTTCTCTTCTACTGCCTATAGTGCAAGTTAGATTTCTATACCTAACTGATTTTGTTATTTCCTTCTTGAGTCAAATCTGATGAGAGTAAGGTTCAAACAATGCTCATGCCCCTCCCTTCTTTACCTCTGCTCTAATAGGTTTTTTTGTCTTTTCCTGTAATGTAATTTACCCTTGTCTGTCTTCTCCTTTCTCAGTACATTTTCTTAGCTCAGACTAATCCACTCACTTGAATCCATTTAACCCACTTGCTTAATTTTTTTTTTGATCACATCAAAGGCAACTTATATCTACCCCCTTTATGTATGCTCCTTTAACATGGTGTAATAACAATAGTTCTCAAGAGTTGCAAGTGTCATCTTCCCTTATAGGGATGTAAACATTTTGCCCTTATTAACAACATATTGTATCTTTCTGTCCCATTTACCTTTTTATGTCTCTTTTGAATCTTGTACTTGAAGTTCAAATTTTTTGTTGAGCTCTGGTCTTTTTATCAGGAAGGTTTCAAAGTCCCCTATTTTGTTGAATATCCATCTCCTTCCCTGAAAAATCATGCTCATTTCCGCTGGGTAGTTAATCCTTGACTGCATTCCTAGCTCCTTTGCCTTATGGAATATCATGTCCCACGCCCTGTGATCTTTTAATGTAGAGGCTGCAAGGTCCTGTGTAATCCTGACTGTATTTCCATGATATTTAAATTGTTTCTTTCTGGCTGCTTGCAGTATTTTCTCTTTAATCTGGTTAATTTGGGATTTAATTATTACATTCCTTGGCATTTTCAATTTGGAATCTGTTTCAGGTGGGGAGCAGGGGATTGTTTCTATAGTTATTTTGCCTTCTGGTTCTAGGACTTCAATGATGTTTTCCTTTATGATTTCCTGAAGAATATTGTCCAGGTTCTTTTTTTCATCATGATTTTCAGGTAGGCCTATAATTTTAAAATTATCTCTCCTGGATCAATTTTCCAGGTCAGTTTTTTTACCCATGAGGTATTTTACATTTTCATCTAGTTTTTCATTTTTTGGTTTCTGTTTGACTGATTTTTGCTCTCTCATAGAGTCATTAGTTTCCATTTGTTCAATTATAATTTTTAACATATTGTTTTCTTCTGTTAGCTTTTGTACTTTCTTTTCCAATTGGTCAATTGTATTTTCAAGGGATTTATTTTCTTCTGTGTACTTTTTTTCCAGTTGGCCAATTGTGTTTTTTAGGGACTTGCTTTCTTCAGTGTACTTTTTTTTCCAATTGGCCAATTGTACTTTTTAAGGACTCCTCTACCTCTCTCATTTGACTTTTAAAATCCTTCTTGAGCCCTTCTAAGAAGGCTTTTGGGCTTCAGACCAGTTCATATTCCCTTTTGATGTTGCAGATGTGGGTTTCATGACAATGTTGTCCTATTCAGAATTTCTGTCTTGATCTTCACTCTTCTTATAATATGAATCTATCATACATTTCTTTTTACTCATGGTGTTTCTTTATTCCCTGGCCTTTAAAGAGATTAAGCTCACCTGCTGGGGAGCAGAGGGCACTGACCCAAGCTTCTTGTTTTGGAAGCCTAGGTCTTGGTCACTGGCTTTGTATGCTGGGGCCTCTTATGTTGGCAATTGGAGGCTGTAGGGTTCTGGCAACTTTCCTGGTGTTGGGCTGGAATTAACAAGGGTGGGACTTTCAGGCAAATCTAGGTTGCCTACTTTTCCTTTTCTTTAGCTTTGTTCAGCTCCTTTTAGATGGGTGCTGTCAGGTGTTTATCTGCCTGGGGCCCCTTGCAGTGCTGCCTCCCTTAGTTCTGTTGGGGCACTGGCAGACTCCTTTGCTGTAGAATGCCAAAGCACCTGGTGGTTTTTTGAGCTGGTTTCCACCGGTTACCCCACCCTCACTGAGGCACTCAGAGGTCCAGCTGTTGTGTTTGCCTGCTTGACCACCTGGGCTTTGGGATCTCCTCCTGGTTGGCAGTTGGAGGCTGTAGGGTTCTGACAGCTTACCTGGTGTTGGATTGGAATCAACAAGGCTGGATCTTTTGGGCAACTCCAGCTTGCTTTCTTCAACTCCTTTCAGACTAATGCTGCAGGGTTCTTATCCATCTGTGATCCTTTGTAGTGCTGCTTCCCTTATTTTTATTGAGGCACTGGGAGAACTGTTTGCTATAGAATGCTAAGGCACCAGTATCTCCTCCTGGTGTGCTAAAGTGTGTCTTTCCACTAGCTGGCTGGGCACCTCCTGGTTCAGTACTGCTCCCCTTCTCCCACGGTAAGAGGGGCTTTTCCTGTTAATCCCTCTAGCTGCTTTGGTTACTGCATTGCTGCACCATGTCTTTCTTCTTTTTCAGCTGTTCCAGGGTTTTTTCTGGGGTGATATGTTCAGGGTTTTCAGAGGTTGATAGTGGAGGGTGAAAGTGACTACTTTTCCACCATCTTGGGTCCCCTATACTTGACATCTTTAGATGATGAATTGAATGGACAGGTGTGATCACTGAGACACTTTTATTGATTTGGGGAATTTTATGGAGATAGAAATAAAAAAAATATCCTAGAGAAGAGAGGTAAATGTCCCAGTTTTTAAAAAGGAGATAGATTTAATTTAAGACCTTTAAGCTTAGCTTGATTCTTGGGGAAAAAAATATAGGATATATTGGGAAAGACATGGCTAGTGAACATTTAGAAAAGAAAGCAGTGAAAATGAAGAACATCTATAGATTCATCAAGAAAAGTTACTATATTGACTTCATTTCCATTTTGACAAAGTTCCATATAAAGAGAAGGTTGCAGATATAATTTATCTAGGTTTGTGCAAAGTATTTCACAAAGTATTTTATGTGAATGATGGAAATATGTGGACTAGTTGATAATGCAATTATATTAATTTAGGATAGATGGATTGGGCAAACTCAAAGAATTAAAGGTTCAATATTGTGATAGAAAGTGATTTCTAATGGATAGTTCCACCAATTTGTCTTTGGGCCCATATCCAAAGACTAATACACACAACAGACATGCGTGTATTATGTTTTCCAATTTATCATATTATGCAAATTGGCCAACCATGACATCTAAGCTTTTGTACAAGTAATTTGAAATATATGTCTATATTTATAAATATATGAATATATAAACATGTAAACACAAAATATGTATATAATATATAAATATGTTTACATATAAACATTTCATGTATTTTTGTATATACATACGTAATTAGATATTTATCAGTTACTTAGATAAAGGCTTAAATGGCATGTTTGGCCATTTGCAGAATACAATAAATTAAAAGACAAAAAATGTGGTGGAGGAAATAAAAAGGATACAAAAAGTTTCCTGAGGGAGATATGTGGCCAAACTATATAATATGAAATCCAACAACTGTGTGAGTCTTGGAAAGTCATTTTATCTCATGAACTCTAATGTATCTTCTAAATATGTTCTGTTGCTGCTGTTGTTGCTATTGATGTCGAACAGAAAGGTAACAATAAATGAGTAATGCATAGCAATTCCATGAAGAAAGACCAAACAAGCTAGAGAATTATAATGCAAATAATCTTTGGAAAAATAAGTAATGCTGTCTTCCAGTAAGGCTGGTCCAGTTACTAAATAGTGGTTATGACACTAAGCAAGTTACTGAACGTATTTGCACCTCGGTTTCTTCACATGTAAAATTAAGAAGCTTCATTAATTGATCTCTTAAGTTTCTTCCAGGTCTGAAAAATTCTGACATCTCATTTCTCTGAAGGTAATAACATCTGGTGAACTCCATCACCTGAGCCCTAGCCAAGAACTCAAAAGT
This sequence comes from Vombatus ursinus, assembly GCF_900497805.2. Lineage (NCBI taxonomy): Eukaryota > Metazoa > Chordata > Mammalia > Diprotodontia > Vombatidae > Vombatus > Vombatus ursinus. The sequence continues at coordinate 9,742,544 of NW_020948840.1, forward strand.
AGACAAAAAGGTCCTTTGAGTAAACTGAAAGTACTGTCAGAAATCATCATTCCTTGACCTTGCACTCCAGAAGGAGTCTCCAGGCCAGAATTCTAAACTGGAAGACACTTTATACACATTGTTAACAAACTGGGTATTTGATTTCTCAGACCTCAACAAATCACAAACAACAAATTAGAAGAGTGTGAAAAGAAGGCCTTCTGACAACAGGAGTGACAGGAAACTTACAGTATTTCTCAGCAGAATATAAGGATGGATGGTGATAGTGTGACTGTAAGCCACTGTTTTCTCAATAAAGAAGAATGTTTCTTAAATATTCAAGGATGGAATAAAAATACATAAAAACACAATAACAAGGATTTGAAACTCAAAATGAGTGAGGAGAGAAGATTTAGCACCATTAAATAATTTAGATTTGCCAGGTCCAGAAAGATTGCATCACTAACATAGTGAAAAAAAATAGAAGATATGATCACTGAGATACAGTTAATGATGTTTGAAAAATCATGGAGAATGGATGAGATGCCTCAAGACTGGAAATGGACAAGCAGTGTTCCATTTTTTTTTGACATTAGTAATAACAAAAATAGAAACTGCAAGTACAGATGTGCTGGAGATTTTGATACTAATTCTTGGCAAAATCCTAAAATACATAATTAAATGAATTTTTACAACACCATGATCAAATAAGAGGAAAGGTTATGATTGCAGAAAGCTAGCACTGCTTCATCAAAAACAGATAATGCATGACTAATATCATAGCTTTATTTATAGGGTTGCTATAAAACTGTCAGTTAAAAGAAACTACAGAAAGTCATCTGAGAATTTCTCATATGGTATATTGCCATACCAAAATGGGAAAAAATATAATTATATTACAATTAGATGCATTCTCAACTGTTAAGTAACTCAGAACAAAAAGAATCCTGATTAATGCACAAATACCCAACTGGAAGGAAGGTTAAGGTGGGATACCCCAAAAATCTTTCTTTCCTATATTCTAGCCTATATTATTAACAATGGCTTGGATAAAGGCATAAATGGTCTGTCTTTCATATTTTAGGTACAATACCTGTTAGGCATAGCTAATGTTTTGGATGACAATGCATACATGCATACATGAATGAATCAATGAAGGAATGAATGATAACTCAGTGCTCACAATTTGTCTCCAGGCTAAACATCTCCAGTTCTAATTGCCTTTCTTTGGATTTGCTCCATTAGTCAATGCTCTTCCTAAATTGATCCCAACTTGAATTCTAGAATTTCTAACATGAATAACTCAACACAGTAATCCATATGTGGTCTGACCAGGACAAAGTATAACAGAACTATAACCTCCCTCATTTAAGTCACTAAACTTCTGTTAATAGTCCTTATTTTTATACCAAACTTTTTGTTGTTATTGTTGATGCTAAGGAAGTAGGTGGCCTGAATGGGGGAAGGATAAAATATCTCTTGATTTGCTCATATTAATCACAGTCCACTAGATCTTTTTTTTTAAATATGAACTGGTGTATAATTTTGTCTCTCCTAGCCTATACTCATGTGATTGATTTCTAATCCAAGTAAAAAAAATAATTAATTTCTATTAAATTTCATTGTATTAGATTTAGTTATTCATTATGGTTTATCTACCATGCTTGGGAGAAAGTAACCTACTCAATTCTTGAACCATACTTCATCACTTCATCCATTTTCTGAGGCCATACTGCCTCGGAAATACCCAATGACCCTTCCATTTCTTGCTTTAAGAACTATATTCAAATCAACATTATTACACCTGGAAAAGTCAAGTCAATTAAATGTTTTATACTTCCACTCTCTAGTCCTGTGACTTCCTAGACCAAAACATGTTTTTCTTCCTGCTCCCATCTTCATAAATGTTGTCTACTCCTATTATAACAGTAGCTTCTTGGAGGTAGGAATTCTCTCTCTCTCTCTCTCTCTCTCTCTCTCTCTCTCACTCCCCTCTCTTTTGCTTCCTCTCCCTTTCCTTCTCCTTTTCCTCTCCCTCTCCACTATCTATAAGAAATCTTTTCAACCTGAATTTGGCCTTGGATCTCTTCCATGCAGTAGCAAACACCTTTAGCAGGTAAAGGTCACCATCTCTATGTTTGATTCAACAAATTGTTGTCACCCAGGGTTATCTCTATCACTACATCTGCCAAGAATTTTATATCATTTTGATATGTGCATGGGAGATACTTGTTAGAGGATAAACTAAGGAAGTACTTTCTTTTCTTTTTTCTTTCTTTCTTTCTTTCTTTCTTTCTTTCTTTCTTTCTTTCTTT
>NW_020948840.1:9744847-9752152 GCF_900497805.2 Vombatus ursinus
TTTCTTTCTTTCTTTCTTTCTTTCTTTCTTTCTTTCTTTCTTTCTTTCTTTCTTTCTTTCTTTCTTTCTTTCCATGTGTTTTTAAAACTTTGGGTTACAAATTTTCTCCTGTCCTCCCTCCCCACCCACCCTCATTGAAAAGACAAGCAACCAGATACAGGTTATAGATGTGTAGTTATGCAAAACACTTCCACAGCAGTCATGTTGTGAAACATTAAGTATATTTCCCTTCAACTTATCCTATCCCCCATTTATTCTATTCTCTCTTTTGACCCTGTCCCTCCTCAGAAGTGTTTGCTTCTGATTATCTCCTCCCCCAATCTGCCGTCCCCTCTATCATCCCCCTGCTCTCTTTTCCCCTTCTACCCTTATTTTCCTGTAGGGCGAGATAGAATTTCATACCCAATTGTGTATGTTATTCCCTCCTTAAGCCAAATCCTATGAGAATAAGATTCACTCATTCCCTCTCACCTTCCCCCATTTCCCCTCCACTGTAAAAGTCTTTTCTTGTCTGTTTCATATGAGATAATTTGCACCATTCTACCTCTCCCTTTCTCCTTCTCCCAGTATAATCCTCTCTCTCCCCTGAATTTTATTTTCCAGATATCACCCCTTCATCTTTAACTCACGCTGTACCCTTTATCTATCTATCTATCCCTATCTATCTAATTATGTATATATATATATATAGATATATAGATAGATATAGGTAGATATACACACACACATACATACATATATTTTCCCTCCCAGTACCCTAATACTGACAAATGACTCATGAGATACAAATATTATCTATGCAGGAATGTAAACAGTTTAATCTTAATAAGTAACTTATGATTTCTCTTTCCTGTTTACCTCTTCTAGGTTTCACTTGAGTTTTGCGTTTGAAAGTCAAATTTTCTATTCATCTCTGGTCTTTTCATCAAGAATTCTTGAAAGTCCTCCATTTCATTGAATTACCATTTTTTACCCTGAAGGATTATACTCAGTTTTGCTGGGTAGGTGATTTTTGGCTGTAGTCCTATCTCCTTTGCCCTCTGGAACATCATACTCCATGCCCTCTGGTCCCTTAATGTAGAAGCTGCTAAATCTTGTGTTACCTGATTGTGTTTCCACAATACTTGAATTCTTTCTTTCTGGCTGCTTGTAATATTTTCTCCTTGACCTGGGAATTCTGGAATTTGGCTACAATATTCCTAGGAGTTTTCCTTTGGGGATCTCTTTCAGGAGGTGATTGGTGGATTCTTTCCATTTCTATTTTGCCCTCTGGTTCTAGAACATCAGGGCAGTTTTCCTTGATAATTTCTTGAAAGATGACATCTAGGCTCTTTTTTTGATCATGACTTTCACACAGTCCAATAATTTTTAAATTCTCTCTCCTGGATCTTTTTTTTCCAGGTCAGTTGTTTTTCCAATGAGATATTTCACATTCTTTTCTATTTTTTTCATTCTTTTGGATTTGTTTTACAGTGCCTTGATTTCTCATAAAGTCACTGGCTTCCAATTGCTACATTCTAATTTTTAAGGAAATATTTTCTTCAGTAAGATTTTGGACTTCCTTTTCCATTTAGTCAATTTTGCTTTTTAGGGCATTCTTCTCATTTGTTTTTTGGACCTGTTTTGCCATTTGGGTTAGGCTATTTTTTAAGGTGTTATTTTCTTCAATTTTTTTTTTGATTCTCCTTTAGCATCATTCTCAGTTTTTCCTCTACTTTTCTTACTTGTTTCTCAAAATCCTTTTTGAGCTCTTCCATGGCCTGGGACCAATTTGTATTTTTCTTGGAGGCTTTGGATGTGGGAGCTTTGGCTTTGTTGTTTTCCTCTGGTTTTGTGTTTTGATCTTCTTTGTCATCAAAGTAAGAAAATATAGTCTGACTCTTTTTGCCCTGCTTGCTCATGATCCCAGCCAATTACTGTAGTTATAAACTCTTTGTTAAGGTAGGGGTCTGTTTCCAGTGTGAAAAATGTACTGTCAGAAGCTTCAGGGGTTTTGTGCAGCTGTTTTCAGAAATACTTCTAGGGACCTGTAAATTTTCAGTTCTTCCAAGATGACATGATAAGAGGCAAGTTGTTTACTCCTTGCCTGACCTGTGCTCTGGTCTATGAGTGACCACAAGTACTCTTTTCTGTCTTGGAACTGTAAGGAGGATTTCCACTCTACCACAGCAGTGCTCCTCCTTGCCCCAGGACTGCCACCCAGAACTGTGACCCAGTTCCAAGCATGGGCAAAGCAATAGAATACTGTACCCTTAGAGAGATCCCTGCAATACCCCTCTGATCAACCACTTGAATCCCCCTCAGTCTGTGGGCAGGAAACTCAGGAGGCAGCTGCTGCCCCGGGTCCAAACTGTGGGACTGCAGCTGGGACCACCAAGCTTCTCTCTCTCACCGCAGACAGAGTTTTCCCACTGACCTTCTAAGTTGTCTTTGGAGTTTATGGGTTGAGAGTTCTGCTGGGGATTCAGTCCTCTGAGGCCTGCTCCAGGTTTGCTAAGGCCTGAGTGCCCATGACAAACTGTGTTCCTCTCCCATCCCAGCGCAATATACCTTATCAATCAACCATCCAGGTTGTTTTGGGCATTTGTTTCACTTTGTCTTTCTGTGGGTTCTGCTGCTTTAGAATTTGTTTAGAGCCATTTTAATAGGTATTTGGAGGGGTTTGGGGAAAGCTCAAGCAAGTCACTGCTTTCACTCCTCCATCTTGGCTCCGCCCCCACGAAGTACTTTTTCTTTACTAAATCGATTTTAAAAAATCATTGAACAGTAATCATTATGAAATTATTTATTCTTTACCTCTTTAGGTCAACTGAGAATGATAATGATATGAACTACTATGAAATGTCACTTATAAGAGCCTGTCTATTGCCTTGTGTCCATAATTAAAGGTGTCTTTTATGCATGCCTAAATTATCTAATGAAATTTTATTTACAAAGTTAAGTGGGGTTATTGGTAAGTATTGCTGTTCACTTGGTCACTTGCCTTGTATAATAGCTTTCAAGATTCTTTGCTCCATGTTTTGGTATCTTTCCCATCTTCTGATTCTTTGACAAATGCCAAAGCTCTCAAAATAATGTCATCTTAATCACAGACCTCATTTGTGTATATTTGGTCTCCACTTTGCAAGACCTTTGGAACTTTTCCATACTTTGTTTTCTTGGGTGCAGTTCTATTTTCTCCATAAAATAATAGAGGATACACCCAAATCTAATGGATCCATTGCTCCTCTTGGTGAAAGGAATTTCTTATTTAAAAAAAAATCCTTCCATAGATTTTCCTTGTTTAATCTCATTTTGATCTTTCTTAAAATTTCCTCCATTAATTGCAATCAATTATATTATTTTAATTAGGTTTCTTATAAAACATTCTTTAACTTGTGTTCCCCCCCACCTTTATTTCTCATTGTTTTTAACATGGATATTGATAGTTTTGATTTCTTTCTTTGAAAAAGGACAGTTGACAACCTATTTATTTGGAGATGGGTTATTTAAAACATCAAATCAATCCTTCATTTATTTTGGATATATCTCTTAATCAGAGAAACTTTCCAGGTACTTGTTTCCGTAGTTACATGTTTTAAATTTTATATTCACTAGCTTTCTTTAGAAAAAAAAACAAGTAAAACTTGAATTTTATACAATCAAAAGTGTCAATTTTACTTTTACATAGATCAAAAAAAAAATTTCTTTATTGCTTCTCTGATTTGTTTATGATGGCACCTATTATGTCTAGTCTTACATCTATTTGGAGTACATGTAGTTAAACAGTATCATCTTGTTTGATAAAACTAAAATTGCTAGTCCCTACTGTAATAATGCACTATTTGATTAAAAGAAATGCTAGGAAAACTTAAAAAATGTTTAGAAGAAATTAGGTATTGAACAATACCTCACACTGTCCAGATAAACTTCTTCATAAGACTTTACAAAATAAATTACAATATAGATCAGTTTCCCCTTTACTTTCAATACATTTTAACTGGCAAGTAGATAAAGTGTTTACAGAATAAAGCAGCTTTTTGAATCTTTGGGTCTTCACAGATATGAATTTACATTGGTTATTGAAATTAATACACATTTTCGTTGTCTCTTCCTCCATTTATTTTCCATTATTTTGACTTGAATAATTTGTTTCATAAGATGGCTTAGAGGGTTTTTTAAATTGCAGTTCATATTTTATCTTCATTTTAATTTTTTATCTTAGCTTTGTTTCAATTCTGAAGTTGCTATATAAAATAACTGATCAAACTACCAATAGACAGCTGACTTAGGAATGATTATAACATCATTAATAACTCATTCTTACATATGATTAAATAGACACATAAATAAAACATTTTTGTTTTTGGTGGTGCTATCATTCCACATTTGTCATGTCCAGTGACTACTGTTTCTTTTTTCTAAGTAAAATTTCATGATTTATTGACCTGATGCTTCTTTGAAGGCTGAAAGTATTTTGCTTCTTTCATCAATCAATCAATGGGCTTGGAGTTTGAAAAGGCCTGGTTCAAATACCTTTCCAGATACTTATAAAAGTTGTGCTTCCATACCAAACTCCTTTAACTACAATATAATCTCAGTTTCTTTATTTGTAAAAGAGGCAGTTGAACTAAATGGTTTCTAAGATATCTTTCAGCTCTAAATCAATGGCAGAATTACTCTGTCTTTGTATTTAAGCCCCTAAATATTAAGATGTGTGGGTTGATTTAGTTTGAAGAACTTTTCAATTTCTTCATAGAATTTTCTTTTTCATTCTTTATGGAGGATATTGGTGCATAAGGTGAAATTATTTTATGGGGCACTAAAAAAATAACCACCAGCAATGTTACAATATAAAATAATCAAATACCACAAGAAATCATCTGTCTTTTTATTTGACTGGACAAGAAAACAAGTTCCTTTAAGTCCTTTATTTGCCTTTACAAATATTATCATTCTATTTACTTTCAACAAAGTTCTTCATTTTGGCTTCATTTATAATGAGCTTTTCAAGATTGTCATGGCTTGGTTCTTCAAGTAATTATGTCCACTAACCGATCATTGAATATCATTCTTATACTTGGAGCATCAATAAGTTATAATAATGTCTATAGATAGTCTAAAATTGTGTGATTCATGGCCTTGTGTATTATTTTACAGAAAATATTAAATTACAAGGGCAGAGCTAAAATGTCAGAGAAAAGGCAGGGGACTCACCTGAGCTCTCCCACAAACCCCTCTGAGTATCTTTAAATAATGTCCCAAAACAAAGTGTAGGGCAGCAGAACATACAAAACAATGGGGTGAAACAATTTTCTAGTCCAAGAAAACTTACAAGATTGTCAAGAAAGGTCCGTTGCACTGGGGCGACACTGGAATCCAGTACAGTGCACCATGCCAGCATAGACTGGGCCCTAGCAAATCTAGAGCCGGCTTTAAAATGATTGAATCAGTAGCAGCAGAAGATGCTTCTGCAACTCTCAGCCCTACAGCTGGTAAAGGGATCAAACAATTGTCAGAAGGGGATCATAGAAGTCTCTTTCCTGGCCCTGGGGAGCAGGACTCGATGCTTTGCCCATACTCAGATCCAAGTTGCAGTCTTGGTGGCAGTCCCAGGGCAAAGAGCAGCACTAGCACAACCACAGCTTGTGGCCACAGTGGAGCAGAGAACCTCATCACAGTTCCAGGGCAGAAAAGAGTGTTTCTGGTTGCTCACAGACCAGAGCAAAGGCCAGGAAAATAGTAAACACATCCATCTTTAGATCATACCACCTTGCAAATACTGAAAATTTTCGAATCCCTAGAAGTATCTCTCAGAACAGAAGCACAAAACAATTGAGGCTTGGAACAGTGCATCCTCCACCCTGGAAGCAGAGCCCTACTTTACAAAAGAGTTAAAAGTCAAGAAATAGGCTGGAAAATGAGCAAAGAAAAATCTGACTATAGAAAGTTACTGTGGTAACAAGGAAGATAAAAATATGCACGGAGAAGACAACGAAGTCAAAACTCCTACTCAAAGCCTCCAAGGAAAATATGAATTGGTCTCAGGTCATGGAAGAGCTCAAAAAGGATCACATTTGTTATATTTGCTTCTGTTTTTGTAAACTCTCCATTCATCCACAATAATAAGGGAAATTCCACTAGAGCTGAGTTTCAGTTACTGTCAGTCAGGTCCTCCAAATAGATGAGAAAGGTACACAGTGGATAATGTCAGCCATGTACTATATAGAAAAGCTATTTATTTCCAACATAAAATAGAATTACTTTAACATAAAAGGCTTATAACTGCATATTGACTGAGAATTAAAACAGAGGGAATAGTAAATCATAATTCTTAATTAATTACCCCATATGGTTAATGCTCTGTGTTCAGTAGACAGGAGGAAAGGGGTAAGAAATAGAGCAGCAGAGGGCAGACTCATTCATTTTAAAGTCTGTTGAGTGGGCTCCTCTTCCAAGCTCAGTGACCAATTCTTTTTGACATACCCCTTAACCCTGTCGTGACCTTGGGAATCAAAGAATGGCTGATTTGCCCAAAAGTCTTGAGCCTATATTTCCATGAAAGTATTCAGGGAAGCTTAGCTCAGCTCAGTACATATTTCATATAGAGTAGAAAGGGAAGGAGGTGAAAGATGGGGAGACAGAAGGTGTTCAACCCAGCATAAGTAACTTGGCTTATTAGAAATATACATAGGAAACCAAGTTATTCACTTGGTCACCAGCCTGGCATGACTGTTACTTGAGGATTTAGAGTTTTAAGTCCTTAACATGGAATATGTCAAGAGGTATAGTCCTCTTTTAAAAACATATATTTTATTTAATTTAAAAATATTTCTCAATTATATTTTTAAATAAACATTTTTAAATGTTTAGTTTTAAGTTCTCTCCCTTCTTTGCACCCCTTACACACCCTTTAAGAAGTTAATCAACATGATATTGATTGTGCATATTAAACCATGCAAAACACATTTTTGCATTTAAATGACTACCTAAGCAGCAAATTTGGTGCTTAAAAGTTGTGATATCTTGATACTGGTGCTCTTTTTTCTTACAGTCATTTTAATTTTGTTTTGTTTTGTTTTAAGGATTTGATTTAATAAGTGTTTGGGGCAGCTGCATGGCACAGTACATACAGCACTAACCCTGGAGTCAGGAGGACCCAAGTTCAAATCAGGCCTTAGACATTTATTAGCTATGTGATTCTGGGCAAGTCACTTAAAAACATAGATAGTCACTCCAAAACATAGACAAACAGATAGATAGATAGACAGATAGATACATAGATAGATAGATAGATAGATAGATAGATAGATAGATAGATAGATA
>NW_020948840.1:9752162-9771411 GCF_900497805.2 Vombatus ursinus
ATAGATAGATAGATAGATAGATAGATAGATAGATAGATAGATAGATAGATAGGTAGATAAAGTGTTAATTAATGACTACTATGCTATATATAATGCACTGTGTAATTATTGAAAATAAAATATGAGCAGAGGCCAAAAAGATGTGAAATTGGAGTGGGATTCATCACCAGTAACCCACACTCTCCTTGTTTTGTAATAATAAGAATTTAAGTTATTGGAGTAAATTTTTTTTCAGTTTTGAATTTAACTATTTGTTATTCAGCTGAATTGAATCAAGTTGGAAAGGAAGATTTCTTGCAATTGGAGTGAAGTTTTGGTATTGCCAGTAAAATTAAAATATCAATCATAGATTTAGAACTGAAAAGAACCTTAGAAGTAATCTAGTATAACCTCATCATCCTACAGAAGACATTTCAGGGACCTTGGGAGGATAAATAATGTGTCAAAGGCCCTATAGCAATATTAGATTTGGACCTGAAGAAAAAAGACAAAGAAGAGAGTTTAGAAGAAGGTAAGACTGATGACATCTGTGAAGTACTACCCCATCTGGCACCCCACATTTCTGAACTTATCCACACTGTCTCAGTCTATTTCTCATTTTTTTTTTTTTGTTTTGGCTAGGCAATGGGGTTAAGTGGGTTGTCCAAGGTCACACAGCTAGTAAGTGTTAGGTGTCTGAGGTCAGATTTGAACTCATGTCCTCCTGAATCCAGGGCCAGTGCTCTAGCCACTGCACCACCTAGCTGCCCCTCTCAGTCTATTTCTCAACACAAAGTCATTTTTGTTTCTCAACTTTAGAAGTTGCTTAGAATTTTTATCTATCCCATATATTTCAGAGAGTTGGGCAGAATATGTTGTAGAGAGCTTTTATTTTGCGGGAGAGGGAAATTTCAAACTGGCATTAACATTCTTTTCTATTTTCTTTTTCTTTTCTTTCCATTTATTACTTCTTTCATCAGGGATGTGCTGCAGCTAGCTTAAAACAGAAGAAATGACCATGTTACAAATCAGGAATTGTTTCTATGATTTTATTCAGAAAATGGTTTGTACTAGAATACGGAACTTTCAACCCTGTTTTTGTTTTTTTATATCTCAGTGTTTTTTTTTAATCAAACATAAATAGTTAAGCCCGATTTTCCTACCCATTGATGGCAAAAGGTATAAGCTAATAGATAAAGGACCACCTGAAAAAAATTATCCCTGATGTCTGTGGCTTCAGGGTAGACAATACATTTTTTTAAATATATATTCAGGCCCAAGGATTTCTATAAATTTAAATATTGAATTTGGCTCCTAAATATAGCTCCTGGAAAACAAATAAGATACACATAACCCACTTGAATAAGCAATAGTCCTTTCAATAAATAAAACCCTGTCCTTAGCCTATTTCTTTCATTGAGTCATCGTACGCCAGCTTTTAGTGTTTGCATCCACACCATCACCAGGAGGCCCCAAACCAGAGATGTGTCAGGTCTGATGGAACCCATCTCAGTCACAGGTATCTAGGGCCCAAATCTGTAGCTATTAACCATTATATTACCATGAGACCAAGATCTAGCCCTCTGTGACCTACACTTTCAATGTAATAAATTTGACACCACATATGTAAACTCTACCCTCCCCTCCCTCCCTTGTGTGCCCCCCCACTATGGCTGCAGAATAATAGTTCAAAGAATATTAATAATTTGCAGAGTGTTTGCTGTAGGCAAGACTAGTGGGTCCTGAATCTTCTGAACACTAATTGACCAGCACAGTGTTCTCAGAATGTAATTTTAAAATTTTGATTTTAGTTTAGTTTTTTTTTAAATTTTGTTTGGCTGTGCCATTTTACTTTCAAAATATATAACTATTGTGTAGTTTCTAAAAGTTCAGATTATTAAATCTTCATCTGATGCTTGTTTGAATACAACCTTTATTTCAGGATGGATCTAAACAATTGTCCTGCAATACCTCTTATTTTTATTCAATTATGAAGATTATATGTGGAACAAAAAGAAATTAGTAAGTATTAAAATTTGCCAAAAGAATATATGACTAGAAGTGCATAATTGCCTTCTTTCTTGTCACTTTAAGACACTATATAAATAGAAACCTCTAGAGGGCCATAAAAACTCATTACAATAAACTATGAATGGGAAATATTATTTTGCTTCAAATTATCACATCTCTTTAATGAATCCATTGTAATTAGAAATACATTGTTAGTAAATTAATCTTATTTTTGTTTTTATTGCTGTGTATTTCATCACAAACAAGATAAAGCATATAGCATATACTTTGCCTTATATATTCTAGATATCCATTATGGCAAATAACAGGAAAGAAAAATGTAAATGGCCCCAAACTGTGAGCTCAAAGAAGGATTATATATGTTTATATAGTTGAAAACCTTCAGAAAATGCTGATGTCAACCTTAAAGCTCAGATAATACCATTCCATGGGCCATTAAACAAGAACAAAATGGGAAGATACAGTAAAGAGATAAGGGACTTAGATTCTTATTCATTCTAGTACCTTGACAAAGGAAAAGGATCCTTTTGTGTTTCCTAGGAATGTAGTGGGGCAATAATATTTTGAAACATATCTAAGTAGATTTGATATCTAAATAGAAGGAATATATAAAGTGTTCTTAAAGGTCCCTTTTCCTAAGATATTTAACACCATGGACCTTCCCTGGAACTTGAAATATACATCGATAGGTTTTTTTGTTTTGTCTTTCCTTAGCTTATAACACTCAATATTCCTATTAAAATTGCAAGTATCATTGTGATGGAATAAAAATATTAAGTTACTATTAGTCTGAATGCCTTCTTGGGAATTAGTGTCTGTATTAAAATTGTATCTTGTTAAAGTTCCCCTGAACTGCCCCTCAGTTGGTAGAGTAAGTAGGTACATAAGTAAATAATGTATTGTTGTTTTTGAGTCATTTTTCAATCATGCTCAGTTCTTCATGACCGCATTTGGGGTTTTCTTGGCAAAGATACTGGAGTGGTTTGCCATTTCCTTCTCCAGCTCATTTTACAGATGAGGAACTGAGGCAAACAGTTAAGTGACTTGCCCAGGGTCACATAGCTAGTAAGTTTCTGAAGTCAGATTTGAACTCAAGAAGATGAGTCTTCCTGACTCCAGATCTGTGACTCTATTCACTCCACCACCTAGCTAAATTGTAAGGTAACAATAAATAAGAAACAGGAATGGAGAATAAAGACAACATAGAATCCACTTGAAAAAAAAACACACAACTGACTCCTAAATTAAGGCCACATTCAGAAACTATGCACTCTTGAATGTACCCCTCAGCTCACTGACCCTGATCCCATAAATGGAGCAAGTTTGAACCAGTTGGAACAGGTCTTGTTGTCTTTCTGGAGACCCCATTTTGCTGCACCTGGAGCCCACTGTTCTGACCAGATGTCACCACTCTCTAGCCTTCTTTATGGACTTTCAGCTATTCTGCAAAACAACTTATATAATAGCTTCTCAAGGCTGTGCCTCCCACGACACTTCCTCCCCATTGAAGTGTATTTAAATCCCACCCCTTTTGTTTCTCTGGGGCACTTTGGTACTCTGGTGCTGTGCAGTGTTTTGAACTGCAATTCCCTTGCCTCAATTAAGTACCCTTTTTTTTGCAAGCTTTATAGTCTTTTAGTTTGGCTTGACAGCACTAAATTAGAAGGAGACAAGTAGACCCCCAAAATAGCCCCTGGTTCTGCAAGCTGCAGACAAGCTCCAGACATAAGCAATAAATCCAGAAAAATGTTATATTAATAACGTAAGCCTAAGGTAGCATTGATAAATTTGAGATGATAGTAATATGTTAATGAGTAACTCTTATAATGACATAGATAAGAGTTAGGATATCTCCCCAGTGGAATTGCATAGGAAAAGGACCCCAAAATCCTGCACCTCAGGTGCTTCTCCAACTCCTTTGAGTTCATGCTGCTTAAGTGCTCTAATTCTAATCCTCAGTTAAGTGACTCTACTTGCCCCTCCCTTCCCTGTCTCTTCCACACCATTGTCTGACTGCCTCCCCCACCCCACTCCCTGTGCCATATGCCTCTGAACTCTGTGTGCCTTATTAAAGTGTAATTATTTGAATTAATCCCCACTTGCTGCCAACATGACGTGTCCCTACGAGTTTCCAAAAAACTTGTTTGCCTTGATTCAACTGAGGATCCACTTAGTATTCCAGTTCCATAACCAATACATGAACTGGGGATTGTGGAGAAGCTCATGGAAGTTTTATAGAAGAATGAGCAATGTGGGGTACCAATTTACTGGCAAATTTAAGTGAAACACTTACACAAATTTCCTGAGGCAATTACCTATCACAAATGTGCCCCTGACAAAGTTCTTCAGGAAGAGAAAAGGTCAGAATGGTAGAAGAAGAATTGAAAGGAACTGGAGACAATCAATTAATAAATATTTGTTAAGCACTTAGGCTATGCCAGGGACTGATCTAAGTGCATGGTATATAAGGAAAGAACAAAAGAGTACTCAACTTTGAGGAATTTGTATTCTAATAGGGCAGATATTTTGTAAATAAATGGAAATATTCAAGATATGCACAGAGTAACTTGAAATCAATTTTAAAGGGGAAGCATCTAGTAGCTAGGTGGGTTAGAGATGAAATGGAGTATGACTGTGATCGGCTGCCTGCAGATTGATTTCAGCAGAGTCTCAAAGGGAAGCCGGGGATTCTAAGAGGCATAAAGGAGGAAGGAGAGCATTATAAGAATGTAGAAGAGTCAATAAAAAGGCACAGAGATTAAAGATATAATGTCATGCATCACAAGTAGTCTAGTAGGGATGGATCTTAGAGTTTAGAGAGGGGGATAGAGTATAAGCATACTGGAAAGGGATGAAGAGGCCAAATTGTGAAGATCTTTAAATATTCTGCTCCCAAAAATTACATTGGATTTGAACCTAGAGATACTTGGGAGCCATTGGATTTTGTTGAGGAAGGGAATGGGTTTTAATGTCTCTCCCCGAGTTGAGCAAATATAGCAGAAAAGTAAACAAAAAGGAAAAATAGAGAATGGAGATAGTTTGAAATAGTAGAACTAAAAGACAGACATGGAGGTCTCCTGAATAGAACCACTGAAGTGTGTACACACACACACACACACACACACACACATATGTATATGTATACATATATATCACTGCATAAAAGTTTTATTTTAAAATAAAGTGCTTGCAGTGGGAAGTCATTTGCAAGAGGCAGCTTTGTTACTCAGGCAGTGATGGCTGCTATAGCAGCAGCAGCAGGGGTAACAAGATTAGCCATAACCTTTTTAGCTCCCTCCAAGGCTGGAGCTGCAGCAGGGAAGGTAGTTACTGTGTTAGTGAAGCAGACTTCCTGCCAAAGAGGCATCATCAACCTCATTCATTCCTTCCTTCTTCTCTCCCCTCTAGTGCATAATGGCTCATCAGCTGACTGAGGAGCAGATCACTGAATTCAAGGAAGCCTCCTCTCTATTTAACAAAGATGATGATGGCACCATCACAACAAAAGAATTTAGGGGCAGCTAGATGGTACAGTGGATAAACTCCAGCCTTGGAGTCAGGAGGACCTGAGTTCAAATCCGACCTCAGACACTTGACACTTACTAGCTGTATGACCTTGGGCAAGTTACTTAATCCCAAATGCCTCACCAAAAAACAAGAACAACAACAAAAAAGAACTTGGAATTGTCATGAGGTCATTGGGTCAAAATCCAACAGAAGCAGAATTATAGGATATGATCAATGAGGTGGATGCTGATAGTAATGGCAGTGTTAACTTTCCTAATTTTGGACCATCATGGCTAGAAAAATTAAAGATACAGTGAAGATAAAATTGTGAGGCATTTTGAGTCTTTGACAAGGATGGCAGTGGTTACATCATGGAACAGAACTATGTCACATAATGACAAACTTAGGAGAAAAGTAACAGATGAAGAAGTAGATGAAATGATTGCACACACACACATCAGCATTACATAGATTTTTTTATTTAAAAAAACACTATATATTAGGCCACAGACATAAATAAACTTTCAAAAAGAAGAAATAATTAAAATATCAATAATGTAAACATGATAAAAGTGATAATCCCTCCACAAACAAAACACTAAGATCTGGAAACAATAATGAAATAGAAAATAACAAATTGGTGAAAGAATACATTATGTAAATAATTAATAGTAATGTAAAATATAATAATAATGATAGAAGAGCACTTTGAAATTTTTAGAATGTAGTTGAAGCTGTCCTTGTGATAAAAATATTTATATACACATATATGTATGTGTATATGTGTATGTATGCCAAAAAGTGATCTCAATTAATCTATTCTCAGAAAAGAAAATAAATTCAGCTAAATAAAGTTTCCAAGTGGTATATATTTGTGGAGTGGTAAGGTGAGTGTTATACTGGAAAAATCTATTAAACATTTAAACAACTATTTATACCTATACTATACAAGTTATCCTCAAAAATTAAAAAAAATAATACTTTAACAATTTTTTAGACATAGTCTTAATACCATAACCATATAAGAATAAACTAAAGGAGAAATATAAAAGAATATTTTATTGGATATCAATTTAAAATATTAAATACAATCCTGACACACTATAGCTTTTTAAGAAATTAATCATTATGAGACTGAGACAAGTGGTGCAAGTATCATTCAACATGGGAAAAATAATCAATGGAAGAGGAAAGGAAGGGAATAACCATTTATATAGTACCTACTATGTTCCAAGCACTCTACTAAGTGCTTTAAAATTATTATTTCATTTAACCTTCACAAATACCCTGTGATACAAGTTCTCTTTTAATCATTATTTTACAGTTAAGGAAACTGGGGCAAGCAGAGTTTTAACTGTGTACTTAGGGTTACAGAGAACAAAATGTTTGACTTATGATTTGAACTAAGGTCTTAATTACTGCAGGCTGTGTTCTAATAACTTTCCAACACCTGAGTCTAATTATAATTGATTGCATTAACAAGAATAACAAAACACCTTAAAACCACTTGTTTATTTTGATAGATCCATAAAAAACCTTGAATAATTTGCAACATTAATTTATGTTAATGACTGTACAAAGTAGAGGAAGAAGGATTTTTTTAATATAAGAAAAATCTAAAAGCAAAAGCAAGCCTCATACAGAAGAATGATACATTAGAAAATTTCTCAATACTTGAATAAAGCAAGAATGCTTTCTTCTCCTTTCTATTATTTGATATAATTCTAGGGGGGTAAAACCCAGCAATTAAAGAATTAATGACATTAAAAATAAGCAAAGAAGATAAAAATTATCTCTAATTGGTGATATTATAATGGCTTATTTAGAAAATCCTAGGGAATTAGTAGACAAATTGAGATTACTCAGAGTTTCAGTAAAGTCTCTGGCTACAAAATAAACCCCTCAAAATCTATGACATTTCCACTTAATAATTATCAAGTACAAAAAGGCAATAATGGAAAGAGGATTCTCATTCAAATATTTTGAATCAGATGTACCGAAATGTATTGAATACTTGTATTTATCAACCTAAAATTGTCCTTAAAGAAATAAAGAATATAAGTATATAGTAGAATATCCCATATTTATACCATTACCATAAAAATAAAATTATACCAAAGTTAATTTATAATTTTGATACTATAATAATCAAAATATTGAAGGGATCATTTACTAAATTCACTAAAATTCATTTGGGAGAGCAAAAGATCTAGAATATTGAGGGATTTTTTTTAAATGGATAGAAATGAAGGAGGAATAGTACTTCTAGGTGTCTATCAGTCATCAAAATTGTTTGGTATTGGTTTAAAAAATAGATCAATAGAACAGAATAGAAAATTGAAAAAACTCAATATTTCAATATACAATAATCCCCAAAACAGAAATTACTTAGGAAAAACTTCATTTGTGATAAGTAGTGCTAAGAAACTGGAAATTAATCAAGCAGAACTTAGACTACCATCTTACACCATATTCCATATTAAACTGAAAATGTACACAAGATCTAAATATTAAATATCTTATCATGAATATTATAAAAGATGAATATATTTTCTGAAGTGATGATAGGAAACATTCTTAATCAAACAAAGGAAAATACAGTTTAAAAATAAAATAGAATCTTGCTTACATGTAATTGAAAAACTTTTGCTTGTATAGAATAAGAAGACAAGCATCCAAACAAGGGGAAAAATATCTTAGTTGAACTCTCCCAATATTCCCCTCCAAATGACTTTAAAATAGGATATCAAATCAAATTTTGAAGTGAAAGAACTAAAAAAAGATCAGAATGAGACATTTTGTGGCCTAAGAAAACTTAAGAGGTAAACAATAAAAATTTGTGTCATGGAGGGGTAGGTCTTTCCGGAGCTCATATACACAGCAGTGTCAAGAATGACCAAAGCAGTAGCAGCAGCAACTTCAGGAGCTTTCAGCTGAGAGATGGCAAGGGGATCAGACAATTTGTCAGAACAAGATTACAGGGGACTCTTTGTTGGCACTGGGTACATCTGGCACTGATTACTAACTATGTTGCCCATACACAGTTCTGGGGTGGAGTTCCAGGGCAGGGAAGAACACTAGGGTTTGGTCACAAGTGCGCAGGAGCCCTGGTCAGAGTTCCAAAGCAAATAGGAGCACAGGAACCAGGGTCCCTTTCTGAGTGAAGATTAGAGTACAGACCAGGATAGCAGTGACCACCCCTCTCCCACCTTGAAACACCAAAAACTTGCAGATCTACACAACTAGTTCTGAAAACAGAAGCACAAAAAAGCCTGGAGCTTGGTATAGTGCCTTCATACACACAATTGAGCATAGCCCATTCATGTCTCTTGCAAACAACATATTGGAAATTAAAGGGATGTTCATCAGTTGAGGAATGACTGAACAAGTTATGGCATGATGGAGTACCATTGTGTTATAAGAAATGGTGAGGGGGAAGGTGTCATAAAAAAACAGGGATAGATCGATATGAACTGATGCAAAATGAAGTCAGAATAACCAGGAGATCATTGTGCACATTAACAGCAGTGCTGGAATTGTGATCAATTATGAAAGATGATATTTTTCATATGGGTATAGATAGCTTTAATTACTTCATCTGAAAACTGATTATATCATTTGATCATTTATCACTTGGTAATGGTTCTTATTTTTTATAAATTGCACTCAGTTCTCTCTAAGTTTGAGAAATGAAGCCTTCATCAGAGAAACTTGCTTCAAAAAATTTTTTCCCAATTACTATTGCTAATTGTATTTCTCTTATCCTATTCTCCTCACCTGCATTTATTCTATTCTCTCTCCTTTCACACTATCCCTTCTCAAAAGTGTTTTGCTTTTGACTAGCCCTGCCCTAATCTACTTTTCCTTGTCTCACCAGCCCCTTTCTCTTATCCCCTTCCTCTTCTACTTTCCTGTAGGTTAACATAGATTTCTATACCCAATTGAGTATGTATGTTATTCACTGTTTGAGCCAATTCTGATGAAAATAAGGTTCAGTCACTCCTCCACCTCCCTATTTTTCCCCTCCACTGTAAAAGCTTTTTTGTGTGAGATAATTTATCCTTTTCTACCTGTTCTTTTTCTCTTTCTCCCAGTATTCCTCTCTCACCCCTTAATTTTATATTTAGGTTATCATCCCTTCATATTGAACTCATATTTATACCCTCTATCTACATATACTCCTTATAACTACCCTAATAATGGGAAAAGTCTTATGAGTTATAAATATCAACTTCCCATGTAGGAATTTATAAAGTTTAACCTCATTAAGTCCCTTATGATTTCTCTTTCCTGTTTACCTTTTTATGATTCTCTTAAGTCTTTTATTTGAAAGTCAAATTTTCTATTCAGCTTTGGTCTTTTTATCAAGAATGTATGAAAGTCTTCTGTCTAATGGAATATCCATTTTTCCCCTGAAGAATTATACTTAGTTTTTCTGGATGGGTGATTCTTGGTTGTAATTCTAGCTCCTTTTCCCTCTAAGATATCATATTCCAAGCCCCCAGATCCTTTAATGTTGAAGCTGTTAAATCTTGTGTTATCTTGACTATGGCTCCACCATGATTGAATTGTTTCTTTCTGGCTGCTTGCAATATTTTCTCCCTGAACTGGGAACCCTGGAATTTGGCTATAATATTCCTGGGAGTTTTCATTTTGGGATCAATTTCAGGAGGTGAGAGATGGATTCTTTCAATTTCCATTTTGCTCTCTGGTTCTATAATATCAGGACAGTTTTCCTTGATAATTTCTTGAAAGATGATGTCTAGGCTCATTTTTTTGATCATGGCTTTCAGGCAGTCAAATAATTTTTACAGTATCTCTCCTGGATTTATTTTCCAGGTCGGTTGTTTTTCCAATTAGATATTTCACATTCTCTTCTACCTTTTTTTTTCATTCTTTTTGTTTTGTTTTATTGTTTCCTGATTTCTCATAAAGACATTACCTTCCATTTGTTCTATTCTAATTTTTAAGAAATTACTTTCTTCATTGAGCTTTTAGACCCCCTTTTCCATTTAGTCAATTCTACTTTTTATGGAATTCTTCTCCTCATTGGCTTTTTGGACCTATTTTACCATTTGGCCTAGTCTGTTTTCTAAGGTGTTATTTTCTGCAGTATTTTTTTAATGTGTGTCTCCTTTACCAAGCTCTTTTCTCTTGACTCTTTTCTCATGATTTTCTTGCATCACTCTCATTTCTCTTCTCAATTTTTTCTCTACCTCTCTTACTTGATTTTCAAAATCCTTTTTGAGCTCTTCCATGGCCAGAGACCAATTCCTATTTTTCTTAGAAGCTTTGGATATAGGAGCTTTGACTTTGTTATGTTCTTCTGAATATGTGTTTTGATCTTCCTTGTCACCATAATAACTTTCTATAGTCAGAAGGTTTTTTCCCTTTGTTTATTTCATTTTCCCAGTCTATTAGTTGACTTTTAACTATTTGTTAAAGTAGAGCTTCACTTCCATGGTGGAGGACACATTCTCCCAAGGTTCAGCGGTCTGGTGCAGCTATTTTCAGAGATACTTCTAGGGACCTGTAAGTGCCTGTAATCACATTATAAGTGTCCCTAATATCTTTGAGTGTCATAGATAACATTAAATAAGACAGTCAGAAGCCTAGGTGGTGGTTTTCTTTTTTCTTTTTTTGTGATGGTTTTAGGATTAGATGGAAATGAGAATGAAGGATAATTTTTTTTTTGTGGAAGAAGGAGGGATGAAGGAGAGAAAACTTAGTACCTAAAATAACAAGAGTACATGAGATAAAGAATATGCAAACACAAAGCAAAGGGTAGGATAACATGCATTTCATAATACTCCTGAACCACATAAATGAATGTTGAATACACACACACACACACACACACACACAAACACACACACACAGAGTTTGGTATGTGGAAAAACAAAAACATTAAACTTAAGAATATAGGTAGGAACAATAAAAAGGGAGATTTAAAGACACAGGATATGATTAGTGATAATGAAAGCAAAAAAGAAAAAGAAACAAAGTAATTTTCACTGTCAGAAGTAGAATGTGAAAGAGAGATTATAAAGAAAAGCAGAAAAAAGTAAAAACCTGTTATAGAGGTAGAGTAAGCAGAAGAGAAGGGCAAAGAAGAAGAAACAGATCTCTTCAATTATAGATCATAAGACGTAAGCAAACTGCTCTCTGAGCACATGCTTCTTTGTAACAATTGCTGGGAGAAGGGAGAGTAAAAAAATAGAAGAGAACTGGATGAAGGGAAGTAGGCAATTAACAATTAAAAACCTGAATATTAATGAGATTGTCTCACACATAAAATGGAGCAGAATAGAAGAATGCAATAGAAAGAATAAAATAAAAACTTTAAAAAAACATTCTTCAACTATAAAGATTTAAAGAATTATAATAAGGAACTATAATAAGGAATTATAATAATAAATAATTATAATAAAGTAACCAAAACACAAAACAAACAAGCAAAACCAGGACACAATTATGGTGATATTTTATGTCATATTGGAATTAATTTATTTTGAGTTTTTGATAGATATAATTCACTTCAAAATCCATCTGATATTGGGTTTCCTACCTTCACTTTGAATTTTATTTACGAGATGATGAATTTCAAGTTTTGATTATATTGGGTTGTTTAAATATTTTTCCTTTGTTATGTTAATATGGGCATCTTCTATCTATTAAGAAATAAATATATAAATCAGTAAATCAATAAATATTTATTAAGCACTTACTTTGTGCCAGGCACTGTGCTGTGTCCTGGGGATACATAAAGAGGCAAATAACACTCCCTTCAAAGGGGGACATGACTAGAATTAAGAAGGGTTTGGAAGGCTTCCTGTAGAAGGTAGGATTTTCTTTGGTACTTAAAGGAAGTCAGGGAGGTCAGCAGTTTGGAGCAAAGGAGGGAGAACGTCCCAGGCTTGGAGGTTAACCAGAGAGAATACTGAGAGTTGAGAAGTATGTCTTGTTTGTGGAATAGCAAGAAGTCCAGGGTCACTGTATTGAAGAGTACATGGAGAGGAGTAAAGTATAAAAAGATTTGAATGATGGGATTTGGGTGGGCTTTGAATATCAAACACAAGTTTGTATTTAATACTAGAGACCTTAAGGAGCTCCTGGAATTTATGGAATAGAGGGGTGATATGATCAAACATGCACTTTAAGAAATCATTGTGTTGGAAGTGATAAAAGCAGGATAAATTAGTGTTGGGAAAAACTTGAGTCAGGTAGACCCACCAGCAGGCTATTGTAATAATCAGAATGTGAGGTGATTAGGTGGCAGTGTCAGAACAGATAATGGGACCTGTTCAAGATATATTCCAAAGACCCACATAAATCATCAGCATTTCCATATATTACCAACAAAGACCAACAGCAAGGGATAGAAAAAGAAATTCCATTTAAATTTACTATAGACATTATAAAATATTTAGGAGTCTACCTCCTGAAACAAATCCAGGAACTATATGAACACAATTACAAAACACTTTTCAAACAAATAAAGTCAGATCTAAATAATTGGAAAAACATCAGTCGCTCATGGGTAGGCCAAGCTAATATAATAAAAATGACAATTCTATCTAAGCTAATTTACTTATTCAGTGCCATTCCAATCAAACTACCAAAAAACTATGTTATAAAGTTAGAAAAAATATTAACAAAATTCCTTTGGAAGAACAAAATGTCCAGAATACCAAATGAACTAATGAAAAGAAATGCAGGGGAAGGTGACCTAGCCATTCCAGTTCTTAAATTGTATTATAAAGCAGCAATCATCAAAACTGCTTGGTACTGCCTAAGAAATAGAGTAGTAGGTCAGTGGAATAGGTTAAGTATGCAAGACACAGTCAGCAATGACTATAGTAATCTATTATTTGATAAACCCAAAGGCACCAGCTTCCGGGATAAGAACCCACTCTTTCACAAAAACTGCTGGGAAAACTGGAAAAGAGTATGGCAGACACTAGGTATAAATCAAAATCTCACACCATATGCCAAAATAAAGTCAAAATGGGTTCATGATTTAGATATAAAGGCTGATAGAGTAAGCAAACTGGGAGAGCAAGGAATAGTTTACCTGTCAGATTTATGGAGAACAGAAGAATTCATGACCAAACAGGAGATAGAGAACATTACAAAAAGCAAAATGGATAACTTTGATTACATTAAATTGAAAAGTTTTTTGTACAAACAAAGGCAATGCAACCAGGATTAGAAGGAAGGTAGAAAATTGGGAAAGAATTTTTACAATCAGTGTCTCTGATAAAGGGCCTCATTTCTAAAATATATGGAGAATTAAGTCAAATTTTTAAGAATAGAAGTCATTCCCCAATTGATAAATGGTCAAAGGATATGAACAGACAGTTCTCAGATGAAGAAATTAAAGCCATCTATAGTCATATGAAAAAATGCTTTCAATCACTATTGATTAGAGAAATGCAAATCAAAACAACTCTGAGGTACCACGTCACACCTATCAGATTGGCCAACATAACAAAACAAGAAAATGATAAATGTTGGAGAAGATGTGGGAAAATTGGAACACTAATGCATTGTTGGTGGAGTTGTGAAATGATCCAACCATTTTGGAGAGCAATTTGGAACTATGCTGAAGGGGCTATAAAAATGTGCATACCCTTTGACCCAGCAACAGTACTTCTAGGGCTATATCCAAAACAGATCATACAAATGGGAAAAGGACCCACATGTACAAAAATATTTATAGCAGTTCTTTTTGTGGTGTCAAAGAATTGGAAATTCAGAGGATACCCATCAACCGTAGAATGTTTGAACAAGTTGTAGTATATGAATATAAGGGAATATTATTATACTATAAGAAATGATGAACAGGCTGACTTCAGAAAAACCTGGAAATACTTGTATGGTCTGATGCTGAGTGAAGTGAGCAGAACCAGGAGAACTTTGTACACAATAACAGCCACATTGTGCAATGACCAATATAGATAAACTCAACCCTTCCCAGAAATACAAAGATCTAAGACATCTCCAAAGGTCTGGTGATGGAAAATGCTGTCCAAATTCAAAGAAAAAACTATGGAGTTTGAATACAGATCGAAGCATATTATTTGCTGTTTTTTTTCTTCTATTGTGTTTTGTTTCCTCTTTCTGGTGGTTCCTCCTACTGGTTTTAATTCTTACTTACAACATCACTAATGTGAAAATATGTTTAATAAGAATGTATATGGATAGCCTATATCAGATTGTGTGCTGTCTTGGGGAGGGTGGTGGGGAGGGAGGGGGATAAAAATTTTAAACTCAAAAGCATATGGAAGTGATTGAAATCAAAATAAATTAATTAAAAAAAGATAGATTACAAAGGTGAAATAGACAGGCTTTGGCAACAACTTGGTTATTGGAGGTGAGAGATAATGAGGAATTTTTGATAACTCTTAGGTCAGTCTGAAGAAGTAGGAGGATGGTGATGTTATCTACAGTAAATGGGAAGTTGGGGAGGGGTGGAATTTAGGGGAAATATAATACCTTCTCTTTAGGACACATTGGGTTTAAGATATCTACTGGACATCTAGCATGAGATGTCTGACAGGTAGATGGAGATGCAAATTAGGAGGTCAGTAAAGAGTTTAGAGAAGGATAGGTAGATTTGAGAATCATCAATATAGAGATGGTAATTCAATCCATGTGAACTGATAAGATCAATAACTGAAATAGTAAAGAGTGAAAAGAGAAGAGGACCCAGGCCAGAACCCTGAGAAATACCTACAGTTAAAGGGAGTGATCTGGGAGATGATCCAGTAAAGGAGAAAATGAAGGAGCAGTGAGAAAGGTAGGAGGAGAACCAGGAGAGAGTGGTGTCCTAAAAACCTAGAGAAAAGAGTGTTTCAAGGAAAAGAGTGATCAACAGTGTCAGAGGCTGCAAGTCAAGGAGAATGGGGACTGAAAAAAACATCATTGGATTTGACAACTAAAAGATTATTAAGAACTTTTTAAATATTTTTGATGGAATCATGAGATCACAGGCTAGATTGTAGGAGGTTAAGAAGAAAATTAGAGGAAAGAAAGTAGAGACCTTATTATAGATAGCCTTTTTGAGGAGTTTAACTATAAAGGGCAGAAAAGAGAGTATGATAGCTGCCATGAAAGAATAAAGTGAGTTTTTTTTTCAGGAAAGGAGAGATATGGATATGTTTGTTATTATTCAGACATTTTCAGTCATGTCCAATTCTTTGTAACCCCTTTGGGGTTTTCTTGGCAAAGATACTGGAGTACTTTGTTATTTCCTTCTCTAACTCATTTTACAAATAAGGAAACTGAAACAAACGGGATTAAGTGACTTGCCCAGGGTCTCATACCTAGTAAATGTTTGAGGACAGATTTGAATTCAGGAAGATCCTAGCACTCTATCCACTGTGCCACCTGGCTAATTTGGACATGTTTATAGGCACTAGGAAATGAGCCAGTAGAGAGAGAGAGATTGAAAATAAGTGTAAGGATAGAGATGCCAGGGTGGAAAATCTGTTAGAGGAGATGGGATAGAATGGGATCGAGTCACCTGTTTAGACTTATGGGAGCCAAGTTGGCAGAGTAAGCAGTAAATCACTCTCATCCTCCCTTATTGACCTTGATAAACCCAGGGAATATTGCCCCAGGAAAAATCCTGAAATAATGGAGCCAGCAGAAAGTTGAAGTGCAGTAGTCTTTTAGCTTGGGAGGTCTTTTAGCTTGGGAGGCTAGAGGGATTAATGAGAAAGGTCCCTCTTGCTGTTGCTGAAGGGGATCAATACAGGATGTCAGGCATCCCAGCAAGCCAATGACAAGCCCCACTTCAGCAAACTGGCAGGAGATCCTGAGCCTCAGGTGGTGAAGCAGGCAAGCACCAATGTCAGGGCACACACCAACCACCACCACCAGCTCTAACTCAGCACCAGGTAAGCTACCAGATGCCTATAGCCTCCAACTGCCAACACCTGAGGCCCCAGCACACAAAACCAGTGATCAGGACCCTAACCTCCAGCACAAGAAAGCTGGGGCAGTGCCCCCTGTGCCCCAGCAGCAGATATCAACTTAAAATTCAGAAAAAAAAGCAAACAACATGAGCAAGAAGCAACAAAAAAAGAAAAGGAAAAAAAAAAGCAATGATCAAAGAAGTATCTTGATGAGAGGGAAGCTCAAAACACAATTTTAGGAGAGGACAACATTGTCAATATATCCACATCTGAAACCTCAAAGAAGTGTATGAACTGGTCCCAAGCCCAAAAGGAATTATTGGAAGAGTTCAAAAAGGATTTTAAAAGTCAAATAAGAGAGATAGAGGAAAAATTGAACAATTCCTTTAAAAATACAATTAACAAAATGGAAAAAAGTACATTGAAGGATAGAATGAGATCACTTAACAAAGTAAATGATTTAACCTTGATAAGGTATAAGGTTACTTCATTATGTGAGATAGGAGTGAAACAGGAGTTAGTGGTAGAAAGCACTCAAGTGAAGAGATGAGGAAGAGGGGAGACAAGGGAATTCATGAAAAATGGCCTCATTATTTTCCTGTAAAGTGTAAGGCAAGGCTCTTAGTTGAGAGAGTGGGGGAAAAGGGATCAATGGGAGTTTTAAAGAGGGATGAAAAGATTTGAAAGAATCATTGAGGAGAGAGGGATATGAGTTAAGAAGGAAGGTATAGTAGGATTACCTAGAAGCAGTCAGGATCCAATTGAGGTTGTGTAACATAAATTTTTAGTGAACTTAGAATGTCTGCATGATTTTCTATACCTTCATTCAGCAGCACATTTGTAGGAGTGAAGACAATGAATAGTGGGAATAATCCTGGCTAGGCCTAATTGGTGATATTATAAAGGGACTAGAGATTCAATTGAGGAAAACAATGCAAAGTTGAATTGGTTCATGAAAAATTCAAGGTAAGGAAAAGAGAACAAAATGGCTAATACAGGGGGTGAGAATTGAGAAGTCAATTGAGGAGTCCAGGGATTAGAGGTTATGATGAGGATAAAAAGAAGGATTGTGTAAGGGAAGACAGAGAAAGAGGTAAAAAGCCAATAGATTAACAACAGATAAGAGGATTTCAGAATTCTTTAATATGAAAGTGGTACACTTGTGGGCAATGTCAAGATCAAGGCAATGACCATCTTTATGTAAGGTTGAGTTGGTGTAGTAGCTCATGGGCAGGTTGAGGAATTGAGTAGTTAGGGTATTGAGGGAGAAGAAATGTATATGTTGAAGTCCCCTAATATGAAGTAGGAAAGGGGGAATGGAGAGAAACTTTTAAGCCAGATATTGATCTCATTGAGGAAGGAAGGGGAATGACCTAGTGTTTGTAGACAACAGCTACCAGAATTTGTATTTGGGTGGTAGATATGAATAACATGAACCTCAAAGTGAGATTACTGAGTGAAGGATAAAGAGGGAGAAGCTAGAAGTGCCAGTGGTGACCAAGGAGTTTTTGGTTTGTTTTTTTTTTTAACTTCTGCATTTCAATGAGTAAGGCAAGAATGAGTAAAGCTACAGCCAATGCTAGAAAGCATGGCCAAAGAGGCTGCGTCATCAGGAAGAGCTAGTTGATGGAAAGAGTGGGAGAGGAATAGATTTAGGATAAAGAAAAGTTTGTTATCTATGGAACAGGAAGTCCAGAGGGCACAGTGGAAGATATGGGTGGAGTTAGAATGAAACTTTGGTGTGGGAAAATGAAAGGGAATGGGAATGAGGAATTGGGTGGAGGGAGTATGGAATGAGATTTGGATTATGAGCTCTAGGAGTTCAGAGTCATTGGGATATACAGGGCATGACACATACTATGCACATGTATGTGTCTCTGTATAGGTATGTGTATACATACATGTTAATATTCACCCACATATTTTAAGTTATTGGGGCATATAATTGGGAAAACTAGTTTTTGGAGTTTCCCTTACATATGTAATTTTATGAAATAGCCTTTTCTTTTTCTGATACAGTATTATTTTCTCTCTATTTTAATAAAAAAGCAAAGCAAGTATCTATACATTTTTTGAAAAAGGCTTCATTTTATTTTTAATGTAACATTGTTATTTTTTAAATTGTATCCTGACTTCATTAGTTAATTATTATTTCTACAAAGCAATATAAAGTATCACATGAAATGATGTTTGTTTGGTTAATTTCCTTTTGTAACAATTGAATGCATGATGATTAAAAATAATCTCTTTGAAAGAGAACCTATAAGTCACTTTTCCATTCACCTATCTTCTAGTTTAATCTATAGCAAGAGATGGGTCATTACCTCTGATAACATGTAAATTCACTGGTTACTAGATAAGGATCTAAAAGTAGTATACTAAGAGTTAAAGTGACATATAAAGAGTATATAAATCCCTTCTCTTTGAACCTGAATCCCCTCTATCTTTTTCATCACTTCAGAAGAAGAGGACTGGAAGATCGAATTGAAATCAATTTGGTTCATTGGTTGCCAAGACTAAAGATCACAATATGTTATCTAACCTATAGGCAATAAATCTCTCCATACATCGATATTCTGGTCCTCATGAAGCAAATACAGTCTGTCACGAGGATCAGTCTCAAAATTTGCACTCTATTGGCTTGGCCTGCAAAAATCCATGAGGTGCGTCCCCATAATGTGACATGGGAATGTGTCTTTGATTTAGGGATCAGAAAACAGCACAGTATAGATAAATAGATAGGTAGAAAGAAAGAAAGAAAGAAAGGAAGGAAGGAAGGAAGGAAGGAAGGAAGGAAGGAAGGAAGGAAG
>NW_020948840.1:9771421-9796590 GCF_900497805.2 Vombatus ursinus
AAGGAAGGAAGGAAGGAAGGAAGGAAGGAAGGAAGGAAGGAAGGAAGGAAGGAAGGAAGGAAGGAAGGAAGGAAGAAAGAAAGAAGGAGATACATACATATATACATAGATATTAAAGACACTCATGGATTTAGTTTTAAATTATGTTCAGTCATGGAGTATAACAAAAAAGTCAAAGGATCATAGGTGGCTTCTTTTATTATTATAAAAAGTGAATGAGGAATGCAGAAAGAAAATAATGGAAAAGTATATATCAAAACTAAAAAAAATAGCATATTTTATATAGAGAAGCACTTGATTGTAAGAGAATGTAATTTTAGAAATGTTAATAACATTAGCGAAACAAAAGTTATTCAATGAATCAACCAACATTCAAAAATATTTATTGTGTGCCAGTCATTGTGTTAAGTGTCGGGAATGTGATGGGGGGAAATAATTAAATAATTTCTCTTCTCAAGGGTCTTACACTGTATTGGGTGACACAATGTGTATATCTGCAAATATATGCATAATACAGCCAAAATAAATACCAAAAAAAATTAAGGGTAATAAATTAGAGGCATAGCCAATGGCAAGGATGAGACAAAACAATCTTTATTTCCAGATGAGATAAGTGTTGTCACATCAAGTAAACAAATCAATAAGAATTCATTGAGTACCAGTATGTGCAGACATTATGCTAAGTTGTGGGGATAGAAAAAAAGGAGAAAAAAAATCCATACCAGGCCCTCAAGGAACTCACGGTCTAATAGAGAGACAAAATGCAAATAATTATGTACCAACATGATATGCACCAAAAAAAAAAAAAGTACAGATAACCTTAGAGGGAAAGAAAAGAAATGCACCTGCATTAAGGGAGCACAGGAATGGCTTGTTGCAGAAGGTGGTATTTGAATTGAGACCTGAAGGAAGAGAAGGCATCCAGGAGAAAGAGATGAAGAAGGAGAGAACTCCAGGCATTAAGGACAGCCAATGAAAATGTGTTGACTCAGGAGATGAAAATGTCTATAAGGAACAAAAAAAAAGGGGGCCAATGTCACTAGAGTATGTGGAAAGGAGGATCTAAGATATAAGAGGAATGGAAAGTTTGTAAGGGGCCAGGCTGTGAAAGGCATTCAAAAATATTTTATATATAATTGTGGAGATAATATGGACCCCTAGAGTATATAGAACTGAAGAACATGGTTAAAAATTAGGTCTATAGTTTTGGCAGCTGAATGGTAGATGTACTTGCATGAAGAAATACTTGAGGCAGAGAAACCAGCCACTACTACTATTATAGGCAGGAGGTGATGAGGAAGGTGAGAAGAGATTATATACAAGAAATGTGAATATAAACTCAAAAGAACTAATTAACAGATTGAATATGGAAAGAGGAGTAAAATCATAAGGAGTCATGAACGACATCTAGTTGACAGTCTGGGTAACTAGGACGATTGTGGTACCTTCAACAAGATTATTTTTTTCATGTTAAAAATATTTCCACATTAGTCATGTTGTGACAGAAGAATTGGAACAAAAGGAAAAAAAATCACAAGAAAGGAAAAAAAATAACAACAAAAAAGAAAACAGTATGCATTGATCTACATTCAGACTCCATAGTTCTTTCTCTGGATATAGATAATATTTTCTATCATGAGTCTTCTGGAATTGTCTTAGTTCATTGCATTGCTGAGAACAGTTAAGTGTATCAAAGTTGGTCATCACACAATATGGCTGTTACTGTGTAGAATGTTCTCCTGGTTCTGCTGACTTCATTCAGCATCAGTTCATGTAATTCTTTCTGGGACAACAGGAATTTTATTTATTTAATTTTTTATTAATTTATTTTGATT
This sequence comes from Vombatus ursinus, assembly GCF_900497805.2. Classification (NCBI taxonomy): domain Eukaryota; kingdom Metazoa; phylum Chordata; class Mammalia; order Diprotodontia; family Vombatidae; genus Vombatus; species Vombatus ursinus. The sequence continues at coordinate 9,773,257 of NW_020948840.1, forward strand.
TATCAACAATCACTTCCATGAGCTTTTGATTTTTAAAATTTTCTCCTCCTTCCTCCTCACCTCCTTCTCCAAGATAGCACACAATCTGACATAAGCTATACACATACATTCCTATAAAACATATTTTGACATTAGTGATGTTGTAAGTAGGAATTAGAACCAATAGGAGGAACCACCAGAAAGAGGAAACAAAACATAACAAAACACAAAAAATGTAAATACTATGCTTTGATCTGCATTCAAACTTCATAGTTCTTTCTTTGGATGTGGATAGGCTTTTCAATCACCAGACCTTTGGAGATGTCTTAGATCCTTGTATTTCTGGGAAGGGTTAAGTTTATCCATAGTGGTCATCGCATAACATGGCTGTTATTGTGTACAAAGTTCTCCTGGTTCTGCCCACTTCACTCAGTATCAGACCATACAAGTCTTTCCAGGTTTTTCTGAAGTCAACCTGTTCATCATTTCTTATAACACAATTGTATTCCATTACATTCATATACCACAACTTGTTCAGCCATTCCCCAATTGAAGGACATTCCCTCAATTTCCAATTCTTTGCCACCACAAAGCTGCTATAAATATTTTTGTGCATGTGTGTCTTTTTCCCATTTGTATGATCTGTTTGGGATATAGTACTAGAAGTGCTATTGCTAGGTTAAAGAGTATGCATATTTTTATAGCCCTTTGGGCACAGTTCCAAATTGTTCTCCAAAATGGTTGGATCATTTCACAACTCCACCAACAATGCATTAGTGTTCCAATTTTCCCACATCTTCTCCAACGTTTATCATTTTCCTGTTTTATCAAGTTGGCCAATCTGATAGGTGTGATGTGGTACCTCAGAGTTGTTTTGATTTGTATTTCTCTAATCAATAGTGATTGAGAGCATTTTTTCATATGACTATAGATGGCTTTAATTTCTTCATTTGAGAACTGCTTGTTCATATCTTTGACCATTCATCAATTGGGGAATGACTTGTATTCTTATAAATTTGATGTAATTCTCTATATATTTTAGAAATGAGGCTCTTATCAGAGACACTGGTTGTAAAAATTCTTTCCCAATTTTCTGCTTTCCTTCTAATCTTGGTTGCATTGGCTTTGTTTGTGCAAAAACTTTTCAATTTAATGTAATCAAAGTTCTCCATTTTGCATTTTGTAATGTTCTCTATCTCCTGTTTGGTCATGAATTCTTCTGTTCTCCATAAATCTGATTGGTAAACTATTCCTGGCTCTCCCAGTTCACTTACTGTATCAGCTTTTATATCTGAATCACGAATACATTTTGACCATATTTTGATATATGGTGTGAGATTTTAATCTATGCCTAGTTTCTGGTATACTCTTTTCCAGTTTTCCCAGAACTTTTTGTCAAATACTGAGTTCTTATCCTAGAAGCTGAGTCTTTGGGTTTATCAAATGGAAGATTACTATAGTCATTGACTACTTTGTCTTGCATGCTTAAGCTATTACACTGATCCACCACTCTATTTCTTAGCTAGTACCAAGCAGTTTTGATGATTGCTGCTTTATATTACAATTTAAGATCTGAAATGGCTAGGACACCTTCCCCTGCATTTCTTTTCATTAGTTCACTTGATTTTCTGGACCTTTTGTTCTTCCAAAGGAATCTTGTTATTATTTTTTCTAACTCTATAAAATAACTTTTTGGTAGTTTGATTGGAATGGCACTGAATAAGTAAATTAACTTAGATAGAATTGTCATTTTTATTATATTAGCTTGGCCTACCCATGAGCAACTGATGTTTTTCCAATTATTTAGATCTGACTTTATTTGTGTGAAAAGTGTTTTGTAATTGTGTTCATATAGTTCCTGGATTTGTTTCAGGAGGTAGACTCCTAAATATTTAAAACGTTTATAGTAAGTTTAACTGGAATTTCTCTTTCTATTTCTTGCTGTTGGGCTTGGTAATACATAGAAATGTTGATGAATTATGTGGGTTTATTTTATAGCCTGCAACTTTGTAGAAGTTGTATATTATTTCAAGTAGTTTTTTACTTGATTCTCTATGATTCTGTAAGTATATCATCACATAATCTGCAAAAAGTGATAGTTTGTTTTTTCTTTGCATATTCTAATACCCTCAATTTCTTTTTCTTCTGTTATTGCTGAAGGTTTCCAATACAATATAGAACAACAGTGGTGATAATGGACATCTTTGTTTCACCCCCAATCTTATTGGAAATGCTTCTAGCTTGTCCCCATTACATATGATGCTTGCTGAAGGTTTTAGGTAGATGCTACTTATTATTTTAAGGGAAACTATATTTATTCCCATGTTCTCTAATGTTTTTAATAGGAATGGGTGTTGTATTTTGTGAAAAGCTTTTTCTGTATCTATTCAGATGACCAGTGGTTACTGTTAGTTTTGTTGTTCATATAACTAATTATGCTGATAGTTTTTCTGACATTGAACCAGCCCTGCATTCCTGGTATAAATCCTACCTGGTCATAGTGTATTATTCTTGTGATAAGTTGCTGTAATCTATTTGCTAATATTTTATTTAAAATTTTTGCATCTATATTCATTAGAGAAATTGTTCTATAATTTTCTTTCTCTATTTTGAGTCTTCCTGATTTGGATATCAGCATCGTATTTGTATCATAAAAAGAATTTGGTAAGACTCCTTCTTCACGGGGGGGGGGAACCAAGATGGTGGAGTAAAAACAGTGACTTTCTTGAGCTCTCCCCCAAACCCTTCCAAATACCTGTAAAAATGTCTCTAAGCAAATTCTAAAGCAGCAGAACCCACAAAAAGACACAGTGAAACAAATTTACAGCCCAAGCAACCTGGATGTTTGATCAGAAAGGGATATTGTGCCAGGCTGGGAGAGGAACATAGTTTGGCATGGGCTCACAGGCCTCTGCAAACCTGGAGCAAGCCTCAGAGGACTAATTCACAGACAGCTGTGGTGGTTTCCAGACTTCTAAACTCATGAATGCCAAAGATAACTTAAAAGACCAGTAGAAAAAGTCTGTGTCTTTGATGAGAGAGAAGCACAGTGTAGTCCCAGCCCCGGTCCTGGAGCTGGGCCTTGGGGCAATATCTGCCTCCAGAGCTTATGACCCACAGACTGAGGGGGAATTCAGTGGCTGATCAGAGGGGGAATGAAGGGGTCTCTTTACTGGTATAGGATTCTCTTGCTTTGCCAGTTCTTGGATCTGGGTCACTGTGCTGGGTGGCGGTTCTAGGGTGAGGAGGAGCACCTGTGTGGTTAAGCTTGTATTGGGGCTGAAGAGGAAATTCTCCTCACAGTTCCAAGAGAGAAAAGAGTGCTTGTGGTCACTCATAGACCAGAGCACAGGCCAGGAAAGGAGTAAACACCTCACCTTTGATCATAGCATCCTTGGAAGAACCAAAAATTTACAACTCCCTAGAAACATCCCTGAAAACAGCTGCACAAAACCCCCAAAGCTTGGGACAGCACATTTTCCACACTGGAAGCAGATCCTACGTTAAAAAAGAGTTTATAACTCAAGTAATTGGCTGGGATCATGAGCAAGCAGTGCAAGAAGAGTCAGACCATAGAATCTGACTTTGGTGGCAAAGAAAATCAAAGCATACAACCAGAAGAAGACAACAAAAAGTTCCTACATCCAAAGCCTCCAAAAATATGAATTGGTCTCATGCCATGGAAGAGTTCAAAAAGAATTTTGAGCAGTAAGTAAGAGAAGTGGAGGAAAAACTGAGAGTGATGCAAGAAAATCATGAAAAACAAGTTAACAGCTTTCTAAAGGAGAAGCAAAAAAATACTGAAGAAAATAGCATCTTAAAAAATAGCCTAACCCAAATGGCAAAAGAGGTAAAAAAGCTTATGAGGAGAAGAATGCCCTAAAAAGCAAAATTGACCAAATGGAAAAGGAATTCCAAAAGCTTACTGAATAAAATACTCCCTTAAAAATTAGAATAGAGCAAATGGAAGCTAGTGACTTTATGAGAAATCAAGACACTGTAAAACAAATTCAAAAGGATGAAAAAAATAGAAAACAATGTGAAATATCTCATTGGAAAAACAACTGACCTGGAAAATAGATCCAGGAGACAGAATTTAAAATTGATTGGACATCTGAAAGCCATGATCAAAAAAAGAGCCTAGATATCATTTTTCAAGAAGTTATTAAGGAAAACTGCCCTGATATTTTAGAATCAGAGGGCAAAATAGAAATTGAAAAAATCCACCAATCTCCTTCTGAAAGACATCTCTAAAGGAAAACTCCTAAGAATGTTGTAGCCAAATTCCATAGTTCCCAGGTCAAGGAGACAATATTGCAATCAGCCAGAAAGAAACAATTTAAATATTGTGGAAACAATCAGGATAACACAAGATTTAGCAGCTTCTACATTAAGGGACCACAAGTCTTGGAATATGATATTCTGGAGGGCAAAGGAGATAGGATTACAACCAAGAATCACCTACCCAGAAAACTGAGCATTATCCTTCAGGGGAAAAAAATGGATATTCGGTGAAATACAGGACTTTCAAGCATTCTTGATGAAAGGACCAGAACTGAATAGAAAATTTGACTTTCAGATACAAGACTCAAGAGAAACATGAAGAGGTAAACAGGAAAGAGAAATCATAAGACACTTATTAATGTTGAACTGTTTACATTCTGCATGGAAAGATGATATTTGTAACTCATGAGTCTTTTGTCATTATTAGAGTAGGTGGAGGGAAAACAATTATATGTATAGATAGATAGACAGATAGATAGATAGATAGATAGATAGATAGATAGATAGATAGATAGATAGATAGAGGGCAATGGGTGAGTTAAAGATGAAGGGGTGATACCTGGAGAATAAAATTAAGGGGTGAGAGAAGATTATATGGAGAGAAGGAGAAAGGGAGAGTAGAATGGGGTAAATTATCTCACATGATACAGAAAGAAAAGGCTTTTACAGTGAAGGGGAATCAGGGGAAGGTTAGAGGGAATCAGTGAATCTTATTCTCTTTGGATTTGACTTAAGGAGAGAAAAACATACACACTCAATTGGATATGGAAATCTCTCTTACTGTACAAGAAAATAGGGGGGAAGGGGACAAGGGAGCAGGAGGATGATAAAGGGGAGGGCAGATTGGGGGAAGAGGTAATCAGAAGCAAACACTTCTAAGGAGGGACAGGGTCAAAATAGAGAATAGAATAAATGGGGTAGGGGTAGGATTAAGGGAAATATACTTAGTTTTTCACAACATGATTGCTGTGGAAGTGTTTTGCATGACTACACATGTATAACCTGTATTGAGTTGCTTGCCTTCTCAATGAGGGTGGGTGGGGAAGGAGGAATCAAGAAAGTTTGGAACCCAAAGTTTTAAAAACAAAAATTAAAAAAAAATTTTGTTAAAAAAGATTTTAACTGGAAAATAAGATATACAGGAAATAGGGTATAGAAATCTGTCCTGCCCTACAGGAAAACAGAAGGGGATAAAAAAATAGGGGGAGAGATAGAAGAGAGGGCAAATTAGGGACAGTGGTATTCATAATGCATGCCATCTTGGGGTGAGGGGAGGGACGATATGGGGAGAAAATTTAGAACTCAAAATCTTGTGAAAGTGAATGTTGAAAACCAAAAATAAACAAATTAATTAAAATTAAATTTTTTTTTAAAATTCTTCACCTATTTTCTCAAATAGTCTATATAGTATTGGAATTAATTGTTCTTTAAATGTTTGGTAAAAATCACTTGTAAAACTGTCTGGCCCCAGAGATATTTTCTTAGGGAGCTCATCAATGGTTTGTTCAATTTTTTTTTCTAAGATGGGGTTATTTAAATATTTTACTTCTTCTGATAATCTGGGCAATTTATGTTTTTGTAAATATTCATCCATTTCACTATGATTGTCAAATTTATTGGCATACAGTTGGGCAAAATAGTTCCTGATTATTGTTTAATTTCCTCTTCCTTGGTGGTAGATTCACCTTTTTCATTCTTGATACTAGTAATTTGGTTTTCTTCTTTCTTTTTTTTTAATTAATTTAACCAAAGGTTTATCTATTTTTTTTCATAAAGCCAGCTCTTAATTTTATTTATTAGTCCAATAGTTTTTTTAATTTCAATTTTATGAATTTCTCCTTTGGTTTTCAGTATTTCTAATTTAGTGTTTAATTGGGGATTTTTAATTTGTTTTTTTTTCTAGATTTTTAGTTGTATGTCCAATTCATTGATCTCTTCTTTTTCTATTTTATTTGTGTAAGCATTTGGAGATATAAAATTTCCCCTAAGAACTGCTTTCACTGCATCCCATAAGTTTTGGTATGTTGTCTCATTATTGTCATTCTCTTGAATGAAATTATTGTTTTTATGATTTGTTGTTTGACCCAATCATTTTTTTAAGGATTAGATTATTTAGTTTCCAATTATTTTTAGTCTATCTTTCTGTGGTTTTTTTATTACATATAATTGTTATTGTATCATGATCTGAAAAGGATACAGTTAATATTTCTGCCTTTCTGCACTGGATCATGAGGTTTTTATGCCCTAGTACATGGTCAATTTTTGTGTTTGTGTCATGTACCACCAAAAAAAAAAGTATATTCCTTTCTATTCCCGTTCAATTTTCTCCAGAGGTCTACTATACCTAAGTTTTCTAATATTCTATTCACATCCTTAACCTCTTTCTTGTTTATTTTGTAGTTAGATTTATCTAGTTTAGAGAGGAGGAGGTTGAGATCTCCCACTAGTATAGTTTTACTGTCTATTTCTTCCTGTAACTCCCTGAACTTCTCCTCTAAGAATTTGGATGCTATAATATCTGATGATATTACTTGTCCATGGTGCCTTTTAGCAGGATGTAGTTTTCTTCCTCATCTCTTTTGATATGATCTATTTTTGCCTTTACTTTGTCTGAGATCAGGATTGCTACCCCTGCTTTTTTTTAAACTTCAGTTGAAGCATAATATATTCTACTCCATCCTTTTATCTTTACCTTCTGTGTGTCGCTGTTTTTCAAATGTGTTTCCTGTAAACAACATATTGAAGGATTTTGGTTTTTAATCCATTCTGCTATCCACTTCTGTTTTATGGGAGATTTCATCCCATTCACATTCACAGTTATGATTTCTATCTGTGTCATTTTATCCATCTTATTTACCCCTGTTTATGCATTTCTTTGTCCTTTTTCTCTTTCCCTCTTCACTAGTGTTTTGCTTTTGACCACAGCCTCCTACAGTCATGCCTCCCTTCTATTAGGCCCCTCCCTTTTTCCCCCTTTACTCTTACTTCTTCCCTCCCTTCTATCCCCACTCCCTTTTCTCTCCCCTTTTGCCTCCTACTGCTTATAGGACAAGTTAGATTTTTATACCTAACTGATTATGCTATTTCCTTCTTTAGCCAAATCTGATAAGAGCTTTAAAGTTCAAACAATGCTCATCTCCCTCCCTTCTTTCCCTCTACTGTAATAGGTTTTTGTGCCTTTTCCTGCAATGTCATTTACCTTTGTCTGCCTCATCCTTTCCTTTTCTCTTATTATATTTTCTTAGTTATATGAGACTAATACACGTACTTAGATCCATTTAACCCACTTGATTAGATTTTTTTTATCCATTACATCAAAGTCAACTTATACTCACCTCCTCTATGTATACCCTTTTAACATGGTGTAATAACAATACAGTTCTCAAGAGTTACAAATGTCATCTTCCCTTGTAGGGATATAAACAGTTTGCCATTATTAATAAAATGTTGGTGTTTCTTTCTGTCCCATTTGCCTTTTTATGTCTCTCTTGAGTCTTGTATTTGAAGATCAAATATCTGTTGAACTCTGTTCTTTCTATCAGGAAGGCTTGGAAGTCCCCTATTTCATTGAATATCCATCTCATCTCCTGAAACATCATACTCATTTTTGCAGGGTAATTGATCCTTGGTTGTAATACAAGTTCCTTTGCCTTGTGGAATATTGTATTCAATGCCCTATGGACTTTTAATGTAGAAGCTGCAAGTTCCTATGTAATCCTGACTGCAGTTCCATGATATTTAAATTGTTTCTTTCTGTATGCTTGCAGTATTTTCTGTTTGACCCATAATTTTGGAATTTGGCTACTATATTCCTTGGCATTTTCAATTGGGGATATCTTTCGGGAGGTGATCAGTGGATTCTTTCTATGGCTATTTTACCCTGTAGTTCTGGGACCTCAGGGCAGTTTTCCTTGATGATTTCCTGAAAGATGCTGTCCAGGCTCTTGTTTTCCATCTCAGTTTTCAGGTAGACCAATAATTTTCAAATTGTCTCTCCTAGATCTGTTTTCCAGGTCAATTGTTTTACCAATGAGCTATTTTACATTTTCATCTACTTTTTCATGTTTTTATTTCTGTTTAGCTGATTCTCACTCTCTTATAGAGTCTTTAGCTTCCATTTGTCCAATTCTAATTTTTAACAAATTGTTTTCTCCTATTAGATTTTGTACCTCCTCCATTTGGCCAATTGTATTTTTTAAGAACATGTTTTCTACAGTTAATTTCTATCCTTCCTTTTCCAAGCTATTGACTATCTCTTGCATACCTCTCATTTCTTTTCCCAATTTTTCTTCTACCTTTCTCATTTGACTATTAAAATCCTTCTTGAGCTCTTCTAAGAAGGCTTTTTGAGCTTCACACCAGTTCGTATTCCTTTCTGAGGTTCCAGATTTGGATTTGTTGACAATATTGTCCCCTTCAGAATTTCTGCCTTGATCTTCACTGTTTCCATGATAGGAATCTATCTTACATTTCTTTCTGCTCATGGTGTTTGCTTATTTCCTGGCCTTTAAAGAGATTGAGTTCTCCTGCTGGGGAGCATAGGGCACTGACCCAAGCTCCTTATATTAGGAGCCTAGAGCCTGGTCACTTGCTTTTTGTGCTGGGGCCTCCAATGCTGGAAGTTGGAGGCTGTAGGGTTCCGGTAGCTTACTCGGTGTTGGACTAGAATCAGCAACACTGCAACTCTAAGGGTAGGATTCAGTGATCTAGCCCCTGGAGGTTGCCTGCTCACCCAGGCCTTTCTTTCCTTTCTCTTTCTTCAGCTCCTTTAAGATGGATGTTGCAGGATATTTCTCCACCTGGGACCTCTTAGAGAGTTTCCCAGAGTTTTGCTGAGGCACTGGGAGACTTAGTTGCTGTCAAATACTGAGGCACATGCTGGTTTTTTGAGCTGATTTCCACTGATTCCCCTGACCTTACTGAGGCACTCGGGGGTCCTGGTGTTGGTGTTTGCCTGCTCCACAACCTGAGTTTCAGGATCTTCCCCTGGTATGCTGAGGTGGGGCTTTCCACTGCCTCCTGTTCTGTACTACTCCCCTTTCCCCATGGCAAGAGGGGACTTTCCATTAAATCCTTCAAGCTAACTGGGGTACCAGACTGCTGCACCCCATTTTTCTTCTGGCTCAGCCTTTCCAGTGTTTTTCCTGGGGAATTATTTTCAGTGCTTCCAGAGGTTAATAATAAAGGGTAAGAGAAACTGACTTCTTACTCTGACATCTTGGCTCCCAGGAGCCTACTTATATCAACAGGAATTTTAAAATAAGAGAGGTGGGTTGGCAGCTGGGAGAGGATAATTAGTTTAGTATTGTACATGTAGAGTTTTAGATGTCTATAGGACAAGCATTTTGAGATATCAAACAAACCATTAGAAATGTGAGACTCATGGTCAGGAAAAAAGTTAGGGTTAGATAAGTAGATTTAAGAATTTTCTATCTGAAGATTTTAATTTAATACAGGGGATTGATGAGATTATTCATTACAACAGTGCAATAGAAAAAAGGAAGGACCAGGACAGGATCTTAGGGGTTTTTCTTTACTTAGAAAACCCCAGACGTTCATTTAGAGAATTAATAACTTCTGAAATGTAACAGGATAAAAGACAAATAAAAAAGTTAATTATTTAGATATAGCACTAACAAAAACCAAGAAGAAATATGGAAATGACATATCTAATTCAAAATTACATAAAATGCATAAACTATCTGAAATCAATCTACTAAATATATATCTAACACATATCTTTTGATTATTAGTGCTTTATAAGTGTTTAAAAACTGAAGTGCTATTTCTTTTCACTTAGAAATTTTTTCCATTGTTTTCTTTGAAATTCTTGACATATTACTCCACCAAATTAATTTTTAGGTAAGGTGTCTAGTTCTTTAAAGTAAAATCATTTTTGTTCGATTGGTAAAGCAATAAGTCTAGTAATTATTTTTGTTAGAATTTTCATTTTTAATATATTGGCATGAAACAAACATGGACTGTGAGAATGATGCCAATTATTTAAGTCTACCTTTGTTTATCTTAAAAATGTTTTCTATTTTATGTAAGTCTTTTATCCCAGTGAAGACAGAGTCAGAAGGGAGTAGAGTCCTTTTGCATTAGTAAATTATATGCTTTTAACTTTTTTATTGTAAGTAAATTTAGTTTTATTGAATTTTATGGTCCATGGGTGTTTCATTGCATTCCAATCCTGAAACATAAATCATTGCTCTGGTCTGAGACTAGGCTTGCCTGAGAAGAGCATGGAAACAAAGAAGAACTGATCCTAGCATGAGAGACTCAAAAATATCTAACATCCATACAAAAATTAAGAAATGCATACAGGTGGTCAGATACAGTATATCACTGTAGATATTTTGAAGACCTAAAATTAATCATTTTACTTACTTCATAGGATTGTTGTGAGAATCAACTGAAATAATGTATATATGGTGTTTTGGGAAATGTGTTATAGAGTAACTGTTAATTGTTACTATTGCTGCTGCATTACTATTATGAACCTTAATTTCAATGAAATTTTCATTTTTCCTTAATCATACTTTTCCATCATGTATACGCAGTCCTGATGTTTAGCCTGAATCCTCAGATCCTAAGGCAAAAGTAAAAATTTTCATCACTTCATTGAGTTCCACCAACAAATGAGTGTTACACTGAGGTGGGAGCTGGCATGGAAGTGGCAACACTATTAGCAGTGGGCCTTGAAGCGGGCCTTGACAATGACAGCAGCATCAGGAACTCCTAGGCTATGTTATCCAATAGGTAAATAAGAAGGAAAGGAAATAATAGAAAGGGAGAGATCATAAAAGGAAGGACAGATTAAGGGAGGCAGTAGTTAGAAGCAAAACCAACTTTTGAAGAAGAACAGAATAAAGAGAAAGAGAGAAAGAGAACCATAGACAATGAAGTAATATAAAAAAATTTACAGCAAGTTTCTCTGATAAAGGCCTCATTTATCAAATATATAGAAACTGAATAAAATATATAAAATTAAGAGTCATTCCCCAGTTGATAAATGGTCAAAGTCTATAAACTGGCAAATTTCAAAAGAAGAAATCAAAGCTATCTATAATCATATGAAAACTACTCTAAATGACTTTGAATAGAGAAAGGCAAATTAAAACAAGTCTGAGGTACCACTTCACACCTATCAGAAATGACAAATGCTGGAAGAGATGGGGGGAAATAGATACACTAATAATCTGTTAGTGGAGTCATGAACTAATCCAAACATTATGGAGAACAATTTGGAATTATGCCCAAAGGGCTATAAAACTGTGTATACTCTTTGTCTCACCAATACCACTACTAGGTTTGTATCCTGAAGAAATAAAAGAAAAATTTTTTAAAAAGACTTCAATGTACAAAAATATTTATTTTAGCTCTTTTGGGGTGGCAAATAATTGGAAATTGAAGGCATGCTCATCAATTGGGAAATGGCTGAAGAGATTGTGGTATATGATTGTGACAGAGTAGTATTGTACTGTAAGAAATGACAAGGTGGGGTTTCAGAAAACAAAAAAGAAAACAAAACAAAACAAAACAAGCAAACAAACAAAAAAACATGGCAAGACCTTTATGAACTGATGCCAAGTGAAGTGCAAAGAACCAGGGGATTTTGTGCACAGTAAAAACATTGTTTGAATGATAGTCAACTGTGAAACACTTGGCTACTTAGATCAATATAGTGACCCAAGACAATCTAAAGGACTCATGATGAAAAAAATCCGATCCCTTTATAGAGAGAGAACTGATATACTCTTGAATCCAAACTGAATTATCACAGGTTATGGTGATTTCATTTGGACACTAGAACTAGTCAAAATGTATCCTCCATTATCATAGACTTCCAGAACTCATAGACCCTTGTTCAGTAAAATGATTCTTCAGAGGGACTCTTAAATAAATTATAGCAAGAAGCTAATAAATTTGTAAGTACTGACATGGAAACATTAGGTATAACTCATATTTTCCACGAGTTTGGGAATGTAAGGACAAGAGAAAAGGAATAGTGTAACAGACCCCACCTGCTGACTTCCTAAATTGTCATGAAGATGGAAAAAAATGTTTCACTGTGACCTTTTGTTGGCTCTGCTGCCCCAAAAGTTGATTTGAAGAGTTAAAGTTATTTGTAAGTGAATAATGGGAAAGTTTGGTTGAGTTTCTGCTTGTAGTACACAGATATTTTTCCACAGGCAAAACTTGTCCTTTCTTAATGTCAGAAAAATGAGACCATTACCAACTACTGATCTATAAACCTATTCTCCCAAGTATACATAGTCATTATAATGATAATCTATACATATATTTAGTACTTCCTCAATGGATATATTAGTAACGTGCCAGCAGGCAAATGATCACATGATTTTCATCTCATAATTAGCAGGAAGATGTAAAGAATATAAGATCCCATTCTGGTTATTGTATGTTGATTATTTTTTAAATGGTTTAGTAGAACAAAATGATTCTTGATAATTTTTTTTACAAATATGTGTATGTTTGTATACACATACACATCTACATATACATATATATATAATACATATATATATATATTCATCCATTTATCTCTCTATCTGTATCCCATTTGTTTCATTCAGGATTCCTTACAAAAAACTAAAAACAAATAACACATTGCTATGATGCTCTGATAATAAACACCAGTGAAAGTATGAAACAAGATGTATGCTCTCCAAATGTTTTCTATACTGTAATGCAGGAGATCTGTCCAGAGGTCACATTTCATATTAATATTAAAGTCCTCCATATACTCCATTATGTGGATAATTCATATGATTTCAATTGTACAGATATTCATATGTTAGACACTGTAAAAAGACAAAATTTGAATATACTCTTTACCCAGTGAACTTATATTCTATAGGAGATAGGACATGTAAACAGATAATAACAACTGGGTTGATCAGAAAATGTATTCTGTTGATAGTGTACCTGAATGGAATTTGGAAGGCATCTAGTGATTTCAAGAATTGGAAGTAGGGAGGAAAATCATTCCAGATCTGAGAAATAGTTTGTATAAAATCACAGTTGGGATATAAGATAGCATTTGTACAGAAGACTTGTGTGAAATATATCTTGGAAGAATCTGAAAGCAAATGATAAAGGTCTTTGCTTGTTTAACAGACGTTTTTAACTGATCATTCAGGTAACAGATCCAATGGAGCTTTTTGAGCAGGGGATTAAAGTGGTGAGACAGGCTTTATGAATAGCAATTTGCAAACTTTGTGTAAGATAGATTGGAGAAGGGAAAGATTAAAGGCAGGAAGACTAACTCAAAGATTGTAATAGTTCATGAGAAGTGAAGAGGACCTGAACAAGGATAGTAGCCATAAGAATGTGGAGAAAAAGGCAAATGTGAGACATTTTTAGAGATGAAATAAAAAAATATATATATTGACAACAGATTAGATATAGGTAGTAAAAGGGAGTGAAATATTGACAATGATTCCATGGTTGCAAATTTGGCATATTGAAAGGATGATACTATTGGGAAAGTCTGAGGAATGGTGGAATTAGGGGGAGAGAGAAAGATATATTTTGGATCAAATTTAAATTGTCTTTAAATTAAAGTTAATTTAATTTAAATGTCTATAGGTCTTCATGGTAAAGATGTCCCAAAGGTAGTTGTTTATCTGGAACTGCAGTTCAGGAGAGAAATGATGACTGGTAAAATATATTTTGGAGTCAATTGCAAAAAGGTGACAATAATAGCTCACATTGAAATGGTACTTGATGGTTTGAAAAAATGCTTAATATATATTATCTCATTTGTTTCTCACAACAGTCTTTTACAGTAGAAATAGGTCTGGCCCTGAAGTCAAAGGAACAACATTCATATCCTACATCAGATATTTACTACCTTGTGAAATTGGGCAAGGTTTTAACCTCCTGAGACTCAGTTTCCTAAAATGTTAAGTGAGAGAATTGAAAACAATGACCTCTATGGTTCCTTGTTACTTTGAATCTACAATCCTCTGAGTAGATGAACTCTAAAGTCCCTTAGAGGTATAGGTCTATGATTCTCTGAAGTAGCTTCTGTTGTTTAATAGGAAAAGAAAATAAAGTAGAAACAGGTTAAATGACCTATTCAACATTGTAACTAATGTTATATAGGTTGATTCAAACCCACAGCCAGATCCATTAGGACACATTGTTTCTGTGGTATGTAAATAAGTTACCAAGCAGGTAATACGTAGAGAAAGAAGAGAGGAAGGAACAGGATAGAGCCTTAGGAGTATATCCATGGATGAGGAGAGGAAGATTAGCTAAGTAACTGAAATGAGATGATCTATAATTTGTTAAACTGCTCTACAAAAGGGGAGAGGGAGGTTTATGTGTTCATTAATGTGTTTGTGCTCCTATAATACCTTTGTGTATCACCTAAAATAGCTGTGTGTCTGTTATTTGTTAATAACATGGCATGTGGCATGCTGTTTAATTCAATATTCTATTAAAAAGAGAGTGATTCATATGGCATTTAAGTATCCATCACTCTCAGGACCCAAATTTGCCAAATGCAGGTGTGGGTTTCTAAGTGCGAATAAAATGCCATCTGAATATGTGATATTGTATATTTTAATTGCAATCTTTTGAAATGGGAAGTGCTAATACAAGAAAATAACAAAATATCTAATATTCTCTTAAATTAAAAATTTTATTTAACCTTTTGGTATGGAATTAGGCAAAATGTTTAATGTGGTTGGTAAAAAGATTTGATCTAAACATCTGTTAGATATCATGTTTTCTTTTGTTTTTTTTAAATGCCTACTTTATATTTCAACATAACATTTTAAAAAGAAAGAAAAAAAAGATCTTACAAATGTATTCACATTTTGAAGCCATAACTGCATCAATGACATTATTCAAATATTCTAGAACTAGGAATTTTTATTAGAATAATGCCTCATCAATTGTGTAAGTAAGATGAATCATGGGCTTAAAGTATTCATAAAGAAACAAATTACCAGTTACTGAATTATTTTGCAGGGACAAAACAGCAACTGTTTGCAATAATCTCTTCTCATTGCATAAAGGTGATGGTGGGGAGAATACTAGCTTAAACAGCAGGCAATAGTCCTACGAGAAAAAAAGAGGAAATTTTATTTCTAAAATCTGCATAAATAAGTAGCAGAAAAACCACTTTGCTGTTACAGCAGTGGAGTCTGCTTGTCTAAAATACACTAGATAAAAACTAGTCTTATTTCAGATTTCACAGCTGGAGAAACCCTAAGAAAGTCATGAGTTATAAACTCTTCTTATACAAAGCAGCAAGAATGTGATGGAAAGGTGATAGTGATTTGAATACTAATTCTTGAGGAGTTTAACTTATCTATTCTTACCTATCTCTCTGGTCCTCTCTGTATGTCTCTATCTCTGTGTCTTTCTCCCTCTCTCTCACTCCCTTCCACTGGGGTCAATAATCATTTTTATGGTAATGAAATCTAAATATTTTCAAATCTAAATATTCATCTCTAGTGTCAGTTTTGAGCTTCAGTCCCATATCACCAACTGCCAATTATAGATCTTGACTGGGATGTTCTTTAGGCATCTCAAACTCAACAAGTCCTAAGCAGAGGTCATTGAATTTCTGGGTGCTGAAACTTTCTCACTTCATTCTCCAAATTCCTGGTTTCCCAACCTTGCAGTCACTCAAGTTTACCCTCTTATGGTAATCCTTAATTATCTGCTTTCCTTCACTTCTTATATACAACCATTTTCAAAAATTTTGCTTCCTTCTTCTCTTCTTCACTCATACAGACCTCATTAGACCCTCACCACCTGTTGTCTTAAACATTGTGATCACGTCCTGAAAAGATTATGGGCTTCTGATCTTTCAAATTTCCAATTTTCCCTCACATAATAGAAAAATTAAAGCACCAATTTGACTACATCACTACCACACTCAAGAAACTTCAGTGGTTCATAATTCCTTCTAGGGGAAAAACAAAAAACAAAAACAAAAACTCCCTTTTTAGCTTAGCAATTAAAGCATTTCCTAATATTATATCAGTCAATCTTTCCAGACTTACTGAATATTACTCTTTTTCACATGCTCTACATTTCATCCAAATGGTCCTCCTTGCTTTTCCTTTAACTTGACTCTCTATCTCTACTCCCCATGCTATTTCCTGTATCTGGAATGAAGTCTCTCTTCACTTCTATCTCTTAGAATCCTTAGCTTTCTTCAAGTCTCAGCTTATGTATGATCTCTTAAAAGAATGAATTCTTGAGCTCCCTGAGTCCCTTAAGTGCTTGCTCCCTCCACCTCAAATGATCATGCATATAACACCTTTCCCAAAAGGCTTGGTGCAGTTACATTAAAAAAAAATCATTAAAATTAAAACTTAAAATGTCACTAAAACTTTTGGGACACAGTATATTTATTTTTACATGTTGTAATATACTTTACATATTATATTCATCTCTTCTCCACCATAATGTAAACTTCTTGAAGAAGGCAAATATCTTTATTTTTAATTTTGTTTTTGTAATCTTATCAACTAAGTGCAATGCCTAGTATATTGTAGGAACATTTTAAAAATAACTTTTGCAATGGTTCATAGTTAGCAAGTAATATACAAAATGTATAACAATAAAACTTGTAGCAAAAAGAAAAGATGGGGAAAGGCAATGTAAAACTTTATTAAATGATAAAGAGACTAAGTTAAAAACTTATTCTTCCACTCCTATACCAACCTACCTACGACCTATAAAGTGGAGACACAAGTCTCATATTTTAGCTTTGACTACCAGTGTCCTGCTATTTTTTTCTCAGCAGTAACCTAGTCTGATCCCTCCTGTATGCATACATCCTTATTTGGGGGAATGGATTGCATTAACTTGACTACATAAACAGAAAGAGAACACATCTTTATGGGGATTAGAGGAAGTAATAACAATAATAATAATAATAACAAAATATCCGGAGAAGAAGTATTTAAATTTGGTCCTAGGAACTCCAGGGTGTGAATAGATAGATTTCAAAGGGTCCATGAACTTGGATGAGAAAAATAATAATACTTTAATTAGTTAATCATTTTATCTGTCTATCTATCTATCTGTTCATTTTATTTATTTATTTTATAATAGCCTGTAACTGAAATTTAGTGTGTTCTTCAACTTTGAATTAAAAAATTATTTAATATATAACTTTCACCTGATTGCCAAAAAAAAAGAACTAATATGGCCCCTTCCAAAAGATTTTGAGCCCCTAATCTAGAACAAAAGGTTAAAAATTCAAAATTTTAAAAATGTAGGAATGAAGTATACCTAGCACTTCCACATTCAAAATCTATTATAAAGTAATAATGATCCAACATTTGGTCCTGAATAAAAAATTTATATATACATGAGTGTGTGTGTGAGTGTGTGTGTGTGTGTGTGTGTAGATGAAAGACATGATCAACAAGACCTCAGAAATGATCAAAGTTGCTTAGTATTGAAAAAAATATAAACTACTTGGGCAAAGTCTCCCTATTCTTCAAAATTTCTTGGAAGTACTTACCATATTTATTGTGGATATTTTTTGGTAGAAAAAAAATTTAAAAAGCAAACAAACGTGGGTATACACTGATTAAGGAATTACTGGTGATATACAAATATATTGGAATATTACTGTGCATTCCAGAAATGATGACTGATGAATTCAGAGAAACAAGGGAAATTTTCAATTAATCAATGAAGAATAAACTAAACAGAAACAGGAAAACAATGTATGAAGACTATTATAGTAATATAAATGAAAAAGACACCATCAAGGAATGGATGATGCTGGCCAATCTCTAAGGGGAACTGAGGATAAAATACAACTGCTATCTCTCAGTAAAGAGTTGGGCACTAAGTATGTTGAATGTCAATTTCTGTATTTTAAGAAGCAAATTTCTAACTAGCATGTGTCCCACAAACAACTATTTTGGTTGAACACTATATCTTCAAATGTTTTCATAATATTTTCTAAATGAATTTGTATCCTAAGCTAGTGATGGTTTAGTGGAAAGAAAGCAGGATCTACTGAGAGGTTCACTCCCACTTCTGAATATAGCTGTGTGACTCTGGTCAAGTCACTCAACCTCTCTGAAGCCTTAATGCTTCATCTATAAAACAGGAAAAATAATATCAGCTACTAGAATTAGCCATTCTCTCCTCTTTTTCTCATCTTCAAACCTCAATGAACCAGTTGAATTTTACCCTTCTCCATTTATGATATCATGAATTGCTCTTTTCTAAGCCTTAGCCTTGGATTGCTCCCACTATCTGCCACATTTACTTTCATATATGAGCTGCTAAACAAAGGCAAAAAAAAAATCACACAACTAGTTTGACTGGGTCCACTTCAAATTTATGTAACAGAATTTCAATTGGGCCTTCAACACTGTTAGGCAATTCTTGTATACCTCCCTTATCAACTTACTGTCTGATTCTCCATAGCTGGTCTTCCAAACCATTTCATCCTCTTCAAACCCCTCATGGCTTCCCCTCCCTCTACCATTTTACCTGATAAACTTGCCTCACATTTTATAGAAAATAATTGAGGCTATTCATTGTGAGTCCCTCTTCTCCGCTCTTCTTCATCTCATATCATTAAAATGAATTCTGCCAGTCTCCTCCTTCACTTCTGTGTCACATGAAGATGCAGCCTTATTCCTTATCAAGGTAAACCCTTCTATTGGCACAAGTGATGCCATTCCCATTCCATTCTCTCTCCTCCAAAAGATTGCCCCTTCTATCATCCCTATTTTATTACTTATCTTTAATTTTTCCCTGTCTACTAGATTCTTCCTTAACATCTACAAACATATTTATATCACCCCTACCCTCAAATGACCTTTACTTGATCCTTCTATTCATGCTAGTTATCATCCTATATCTGTTCTGTCCTTTGTGGCTGTCTAAAATATGTAGCAACTAGGTGACACAGTGGATAGAATGCTGGCCCTGGGGATATTAGGATCTGAGTTCAACTCTGGCCTCACACACTTATTTAACTGTGACAAGTCACTTAACCTTGTTTGCTTCAGTTTCTTCATCTATAAAATGAATTAGAGAAGGAAATGGTAAATCATTTCAGTATCTTTGCCAAGAAAGCAAAAGGTCATAAAGGATCAGACACTACTAATCTTCTGAAAAACAACAAAAAAAACCTTTCTTCTCACTCTCGTCTCTTTGCATTCCAATTGATCCTTTACTCAGCTGCAAAAAATTATTTGCCTTAAGTGAAGATCCAACCATTTCACACACTCATTAAACTTGTGACTCTCTTTTACCTCCAGGATCAAATACAAGATCATCTCTTTGCCACAAAGCCCTTCATAACACAACTCACCACACCCCATCCCCATACCTTTCTGTTCTCCTCACATTTTATTCCCTACTGTGCAATTTTTGATCCAGTGATATTGGCCACATTGATGTTCCACAAACCAAACACTCCTAAATTATAGTGAATTTGCCCTTTTGTTTCCTATTTACCTTATATATAGAGTGTTTACACATATTTCTTTGCTCGTTGACTCCTCTTTTAGATTGTGAGTTTCTTGAGGGCAGGCACTGTATTTTGTCTCTTTTTGTATCCTTTAACACTTGCATACACTGCTTGACATTGGCATATATAGTAGGCACTTTATAAATGCTTATTGATTGATTGAATACTTCATAGCATAATTGTGAGGATCAAATGTATCTAAAGCCTTTTGAAAACCTATACTATACAATACTACATAAATATTAACTAATTCTGTGATTGAAATTTTTCTTTTATAAGTCAGGAATTTAGCTATTGAAGTGATTATTATTTTTTTTGGCAAGGCAGTTGGGCTTAAGTGACTTGACCAGGGTCACACAGTTAGTAAGAGTCAAGTGTTTGGTCCGAGATCGGATTTGAACTCAGGTCCTCCTGACTCCGGGGCCAGTGCTCTATCCACTGAGCTAAGGAAGTGATTTGCTCATGAAAAAAAAACCAAAAAACTTTTCAATTTCATTTAATAAAAATCATCTGTTTTATCTTTTTCAATCACCTCTATCACTTATTTGGTTAAGAATTGTTCCCCTTGTTATAATTATGAATGATTCTTGATCAGATTTGCTTTTCTCTTTTCCATTTTCTATCATTTATTTATTTATTTATTTTGTTGAATAATACATGGAATCCTATAATGTGCTGTCATTCTTCATTTTCCTTTGGTTTTAGTAGCTTAGCCAACCTTTCTGTTTACAGAATCAGACTTAGAGTCAAGAAGATCTGGTTAAAATTCATACTTCTGGTACATAATTATTATGGAATCCTGGGCTAGTCCTTATCACTTTTAACAACCAAGGCTACTCTTTAAATGCAGAAGAGTTTCTGTTCTGTATACTAGCAAAGGGAACATAGTAGTTTTGTTCCACAATTGGGGAGTTCCGTACAGAAATGATATTACAGGTCCTGACTGAAACAACCAAACAACACAACTTACGTATTATTTAGAATGGGAGAAAAGTGTGCTACTTGAAGGAGGTAGCAAAATGTGATAGAAAATAACTGAATTTGAAGTAAGGATATCTGTTTTGTATTACAGGATTTGACTTACCTGTGGTAATTTTGGGCAAATTAATTAATTTCCCATAGCCTCCATTTCTTTACCCCTAAAATTAAAGGATTTGATTAAATGGCATTAAGATCTCTTTCTAAGTTAATCTAACCAAACAACATGTATTAAATGCCTACTAAATTCTAGGCACTGTGCTAAGTGTTAAAGAAATGAATATAATAAAATAGTCTTTGCCCACAAGGACCTTACAATCTAATGGGGCTAGACATACAAAAACATACAAATAGGGGGTAAGGCAGAAAGAAAATACCTGAGAAGAGGGCATGGTGGAGATATCAGTCAGAGGAGTAGATCAGTCAGGTGATAAATGAAATATCTAAGCTGAGTTCTATCTTTTATGCATGTTTAGAGTTCATAGTGCCACCCTCTGATCAGAAAAGCAGAGTACCAAGGCTAATGGAATCTTACTAGATTATAAGAGTATCACAGTAATGAGCTTCCTGGAACACAGTGAAAAAGCCAGTCAGAGAAGTCTCAAAGTACTGCAGTCAGGTCAGAAATGAAATAAAATATTTAAAATTTAAGTTCATTAAACAGTATTTAATATTAAAAGTTAATTTCTGCTCCAATTTCTATCCAAGGTTTAATTTACTGTTTAGTTATTCTGAAACAATACAGTATTTCTGCAGCCTTTCACTTAAACCATTTATACTCAATCACTATTGTTTTTCTGGACGATTAATTTGATAAGTTACTATTCTATGTGCCTATTAATAAGTTTTGTATATATCCAAGGAAGAGAATCAATGTGGCATAGTGCAAAGAGATCAGCTTGGGAACAGGATAACCTGCATTCTAATCTTGCCTCTGACTTAATAATAGCTATATGATTATGAGAAAGTATTTTAACTTCTCAGTATCACAGGGAACTCTCTCAGATTGTGCCATGCAAATGAATTGTGGGCATTTGTGTACTGGTACATGTTTAACAACCAGCTTTATGAAAATGCAGGACATTTTAAGTTTAATCATCATAATGAACATTTTTTCTATCACTTTTTAAACAAATTTTAATAAAACAATAAATATGCCCTAATTTGTAGCATTTACCAGTTTTTGAGATGTAAATATTCACAATGAATATTTAAAAATTAGAACACAAGCCGGAATGAGCTGGCTGTAGCACACCACTAGTCGTAGGTCTACATGGTCATAGATATGTATGATTGTGTGTGGGTGTGTGTACATAAGCAATTCAGGCTGTTTCTTACTTTTAAAAAGTCCTCGCAACTGCTAATTCCTTGTCATCCAAAGTTACCTCTTGACTGCTTTGTAAATGTCATTTATATATGTGTATGTATATATGTATGTGTATATACACACATATGTTTGTGTATGTGTGTTTTTTTCAGTCGTTTCAATCATGTTTAATTCTTCATGGTCCCATTTGGGGTGTTCTTGGCAAAGATTCTGTTTTGACAAATGGTTTCCCATTTCCTCCTCCAGTATATTTTTTCAGATGAGGAAACTGAGACAAACAAAGTTAACTGACTTGC
Organism: Vombatus ursinus; assembly: GCF_900497805.2. Lineage (NCBI taxonomy): Eukaryota > Metazoa > Chordata > Mammalia > Diprotodontia > Vombatidae > Vombatus > Vombatus ursinus. The sequence goes on from NW_020948840.1 coordinate 9,795,623, forward strand.
CCAGGGTCACATAACTAGTAAGTATCTGACTTCAGATTTGAACTCATATCTTTCTGACTCTAGACCCAGAGCTTTATCCACTGTGCCACCTACCTGCCTTATATACTCTCCTTTGAGAGTATGAACTTCTTCACTTCTCTCTTTCTCTCACTCTCTCTCTTTGGTTAGGCAACAAGTTTAAGTGACTTGCTTTGGGTCACATAGCTAGTAAGTATCATGTGTCTGAGGCTAAATTTGAACTCAGGTCCTCCTGACTCCAGGACCGGTTCTCTATGCACTGCATCACCTAGCTACCCCTTCACTTTCTCTTTGTATCCTAGCATCTAACCCAGTGCCTATCACATAACAGGTGTTTAACAAATGCTTATTCTTTTATAGAATCATCCAAATTTTTATCACTATGAAGTATATCAAACAGTAACAAATGTGAACTCAGATTACACAATGAAGTTAATAACAGTATATTAACCCAAAATGTAAATAAGTTTCATTTTCAGTTCCCCCTTTAAAAAATCACTAAAGTAACTGTTCCATCATTGATTACTCTGCAGTCCAGATGTAAAATGAACATCTGCAAAATGTGCTCTAAATTCTTGGCAACAAACAGGGCTCAGGGTGATTGGATATTTTAAAACTTTCATAGCTTGTCAGAAAACTTTCTAGACATTATATGGCTGTAATGGCCTGGACTAACTGGTGAGCCAAGAAATTGGATTGCTATTCGGAATGGCAGTGTGGTAGTGGACTTGTCTCTACATGGCCAGCAGTAAATAGTTAGCTCAAAAGGCTAATTGAATTGCACTTTCAGAGAGGGAAGCTGCAGGCTGTCAATATGGAAGAGTCATGGAACATGTTGAATAGAAAATGTGAAATAGTATAAAACTAGGTTGAAATTCAGAATGGTCCAAATTGTTTTTTAAAAGCAGGCATTACCTCTGCATGAATCATTCTACATCAAGTGAATGCCT
>NW_020948840.1:9796600-9949283 GCF_900497805.2 Vombatus ursinus
AAAATCATGTGGAATTTTTTTCCTGCTCAGAAGAAGAGGGAGAATTCCGACCCATTGTGCTCGACAGAGAGGTTGAATTTGGGCCTGGTGGGTTCTGTCCTTCAAAGAGAAAAGTCTTGGTACCTTGGCTACAATCACACTTGCTATTTCCCAGAATAATAGACCAGTGCATTACGAGGATAATTATATCCAGGTTAGGAAAAGTATATGGTGGGAACTGAGGAAAAGAAATAAAGAAGAGATGAATTAAAGGTATAAGAGAGGAATTACCTCAGAGTGTATATTTAGGGAGATGCATTAACAGGTAGGAAATAGGTCTAAATATACTTTTCTTTCCAATGCAAGAATGCATTGAGGCATCCTGTTTAGAGATAGCCCCAAAACTCAAATGTTCGATTGAATACATGCTGTGCCAGTGTTGAGGTATCTCCTACAGGGAAAGGGGAGCTGTTTTCACACAGAAGCCCCTACTTCTCTTTGTACTCACTTTATAACCCTTTACAATCTAACTTTGTTAAATCATCACACAACTAAAACTGCTCTTTCCAAAGTCATCAACAATCTCTTAACTGTCAAATCAAATTTTCCTTTCCCAATTCATACTGTTTTTGACTTCACTAATCATTATTTGACAATGTTGACAAAGTTGACCAATTCTGTGTACTACCTCTAGATTCTTGTCATAAAGGTGACATTTTTTATCATTGTATATGTTTTGACCACTTTTTATTAGTCTCCTTGGCTGTTTTATTATGTTCTTAAACAATGGATATTCCCAAGGCTCCATACTGGGCCCTCATTCCTTCTCTCTTTATACCCTTACATTTGGTGACTTCCTCAGTTCCCTTGGTCCTAATTAACATCTCTCAGTAGATGACTTCTAGCCAAAGTTGATCTATGTCTTTTATTTCAATCTTTAGTTTTACTCTACCACTTTTGTATAGATGAAAAATCACTCCAGAACAAAGCTCCTTCTTCCTTCCTGCCTTTTAAAAAGTTTACCTTTTCCAGTACAGATAGCCTTTTTTCCTTCTTTTACCATAGGGTGCAGCCAGCTATTTTTCCAATCAAGAAGACCTGACTTTATCAGAAATTGTCTTGATTTCTCAATTGAACTAGGGAAAGTTAGGCACTTCCTGAGAATAAAAATCAGTTTCAAATCAGTAGGCTGCTGTAATGCTGATATTAGCAAAGATAAATATATTTCCCTTTCACATTTCTTACCCAAATCCTACCTATAATTTTATAAAGAGATATTTACTTCAAGGACATAGTGAAACCAACCACATGCACGTTTTCTTCAATACCTGAGGGGCATAATTCCTCCTGTATAATCTCAGTTCCTAGGGAGGGGGTGGGGATTGGACTCACAGTTGAGCTCAATTCCTCCACCATTAATCCCATCAAGTTCAGGTTCGTGGTTGATTGATTGTTGTCCTTCTTGCATGAAGACAACCAAACTGATATCACTATGACTGTGGCTGATCAGACCAATATGAGCTTGGGAGGTTCTACCACAGGTCAGGCACAAATCATCCATACAAACATTTAGATCGGAGATGTCTCAAAATTCATTCATCTCCCATTTCTTTTGAGCTACTGCAATTCTGCTTTGCTCATAGAACACAGTGTCTTCCTTGATGCAGGTGTGCCAAGATGGACAGTCCTGTGTCAGTGTCTCCCATGTATCACAATCAATTCTAAAGTTCTTTTAGATAAATGTGCATTTGGCATTTGAGCATCATGGCCAGTTCATCAAAGTTGGACTCTCTGCAGTAGAATTTGAATGCTTAGCAGTTTAGCTCGAGAAAAGGTCTCAATGTCTAGTACCTTGACAAATGATCTTCTGAAGTTTCCTAAGACAATTCAAATGGAATTGATTCAGTTTTTTGGCATGACACTGGTACACTGTCCAGGTTTCATGTGCATACAAGCACAACAGATCTCTAAATCTTCAGTTTTGTTCTCATGATTTCCCAGTCACCAATGGAGTGAAGCAGGGCTGTGTGCTTGCTCCTATGCTTTTTAGCATGATGTTTTCAGTGATGTTGGCAGATGCCTTCAATAAGGATGAAAACTGCATCAAACAAACTATTTAATCTGAAAAGGATACAAGCCAAGACTAAAGTGGAGAGAGAGTTGGTAAGTGACTTTTTGTTCTCGGGTGATTATGCACTCAGTTTTCTCTCTAAGGCTGAGATGCAAAAGAGTATGGCTTGATTCTCTGCTGTATGTGCTAAATTTGGCCTGATATTTACCACCAAGAAAACAAGTTCTTCACTAGCCAACATCACACCAGCCATTAGGTGGAATCATTGGTTACAGCAAATGGAGAAATTTTGAATGCTGTGGATAAGTTCACTTACCTTTACAGCATACTTTCCGGGGTTGTACATCGAGATGATGAGGCTGATGCACTCATTGCCAGAACTAGCTCGGTATTTGGGAGGCTCTGAAGGAAAGTATGGGAGAAAATAATAATTAGGTTGCCTACCAAACTGAAGGTCTACAGAGCCATTGTGCTGACCTCATTGTTGTATGCCTGTGAAACCTAGGTTTATAACCAGTAGTACAAGCTTCTGATAAGCAGGTATATTTGAATGTTCCTCCTTAGGGTTTCAAAGATTAGCTTCCTTCAGCAATTGACCTGCCTTTGTGGACTCCTTGTAGCTCAGACTTCTTGGTCAAATCAGAGACTCTACACTTTACACTTAGAAAGAGGAAGAAAGAATGAAAAGTCTAAAGACCCTTGTTTGGTCATTTAGGGAAGGTATGCCCTGGGATGGGAATAGAACAAATCAGCCCTCAGGCCCTCCCCTTTAGCACATAGTATGAGAGAAATTCTTCACCTTCCAATGTGAATGGAGAAAATAATTCCCCACCATTGCTAAGTTAGGTAGTTTAAAAACACTGATTTCTGTCTATGAAGCCAATGGGAACATGTTGCTTCCAACCAAATGGTAACAAAGAGTTCTAACACAGAATATTCACATGCGTTCTAGTCTTCCAGTCTCCTGAAAGCAAACTCCTAGTGTTTTCTTACTGGGAGACACCAATAACAAGCCCAGAGGAAAGTTGTTTTCCCAACCAACCCTGTGAGGTTACCCCCATTTCCCAGATCAAGAAATGAAGGTGAAGAGGTTAAGTCACTTTTCTAAAATCACAGATACTTAGAGATTTAACTGATTAAAAGTAATTTAGTATTTAACTCTCATCTTATATAAGAAGAAATTTAAGCCCCTCAATGAGAAGCAACCTGTCCAAGGTTACACAGATCATAAATGATAGAGCTGGTACAAGGCCCTTAACTCCAAAATCATTACTTTTCTTCAATGTTTTTCATTTGAACATCACATTCATTTTCTTATATCTACCCCCTTCCCTATCCAGTGAGTTAATATTTTTAAACAAAGATTACAAACAGAAGAGACAGGCCAGGTAGACAGAGCAACATTGAGAGAAAGGGAGAACAAGCAGTTCAGAGAAACAATTACAAAAACAACAACCTCCACCACCACCAGAGACAGTTGTCATGTCAAATGAAATATTCAGTATTCTAAAAGTATTGTTTCTGATCTCTCTTCTGAGACCTGGATTATTTTTCTTGGGCTACATTAGCGTGGAACTGAATTCAGCTCCAGAGGATGCTAGTGATGTGAAAGAATAAGTGACTCATGATATTTTTAACTTAGAGAGACTATGTCATGAGTCAAAAGTCATAGAAAAATGATCTTGGTTAACTCAGAGAAATGTTTTATCTTGTAAAAATACTTTCAAAAGTTCTCTCCATTTAAAAAAAATAGTTAATCTTAGAAAAATGGGTCTGGGTTCTTTAAAAAGTAGAAGGAAAACTGTGTCACACAATCTTAGGCAGAGGCTAAATTGCAAAATTTTATAGTCTTAAGCAAGCTATTTAACTTCCCTAGGCCTCTATTTCTTCTTCTGCAATGAATGTATTAGACATGTTGATCTCTGAATTTCTTTCAAGCTCTGACTCCATGATCTTAAAAAAGTCCATAAAAGAATGACCTGCATGCTAATTTAAATTTGTGTTTTAAACTGACCTGGGTTTCAAAGATTCATAAGGAAGGAGGTAGAGATATTAGAGGCACCTCACTGGCAAAAATCACAGAAAAATATAGCAAACATTTAGTTTTCACCTTTCTATTTTCATCCTGTTGCCCATAGTAGAAGGAAAAAACATACAGGAAATCAATCTCTTCATTTCATCCATATACAGATAAACAAACAAGTTAGGAACATCAGCTAATAATATGAGAAAGTCCACATCCTTTAAGGATGCTCTCTTAGAACCAGTAGAAGACTGCAACAATCATTTCACTCTTAAGTGTCAAGGAACCAAAGATCATCTGGGTATTAACTTCCTCAATGGAACCACTTTGAGTCATAAAAACCTTAAATTTTATAATTGGTAGGGACCTTAGCAGTCATTTTGGCCAAATAATAGATGAAAGAAATGCCTATTAAAATATACCTGACTATTGGTCATCAAGTTTCTGTTTGAAGACCTCCAAGTAAGGAGAAAACAAAGATTCATTAGTCATTCCTTTCCACTTTTGGACCTCTAAAATTGTTAATAAGTTTTTTTTCATTTATTTTTGTTTGTTTGTTTCCCCCTTACATCAAGCCTAAATATTATTTTTTTTTTTGCCACTCAGCTATTGTTACTGGTTTTGCATTCTGGGGGAAACAAAGTAAGTCTCTTTCCTCCTTCCCCTGACAAAACTTGAAATACTAAAAGTCAGCTATCATCTCTTCCCTACAACCCTCATCAGTCTGCTTTTATTTAGGCAGAACATGCTCAGTTCCTTCAATCAGTTATAATATGTCATGGACTCAACTCCCTTCACCTTCCTGATTGTTTGCCTTTGGACACTAATTTATCAATGCTCTTCTTAAACTATGTTACCAAGAAATGAAATTGGCATTCCACATAAAGTTTGATGATGGCAGAATAAAGTCTGACTATCAATTCCTGATTCCTGGAACCTATGCCTCTCTTAATGCAGCTCAAATTCACATTAGATTTTTTTTTTGGCTGCCACATCATACTGCTGACTCAAAGTGAAGAGAATGAAAGGTTTCTCAGTAAAGTAGATTAAAGAAAGTCTGCTTAGAATTAGGAATGATTTGTAGCAATTGGGATTTAGCACAAAAAATATTAAATCATATCCAAATGTTTGTATTTTGAAAATTAATCAATGAAATAATTAATGGATATTTACTATGTGTCTAATATTGCTTTATAGTAATTAGATGTTAGTAATATTAGTGTTTTGTTATTTTAATGTATTTATTTTATGGGTAAAGGTGTAACTGATAAGAAACAATTCATTTAACTTAATTATCTTAGGCTTTTATGAAGTCAACAATTTAAATTTCAAAGATATAGCCTGGAATCCCTCATGTGCTGACAGATGTCTGAACCAAAAATTTGACATGCCTGACAATGTTGCCCTACATACACAACACAGGCACTTGAAACCTACAGTCAAATTCCTTCTTCCCAAGAGCGTAATGAACAGCAGTATGTTGAATGTTAATATTCCCTTTATGGAGTATAATATTTCTGAATTGGTCACCAGGTGGCATTCTACTTGAACTATTAATCCACAAATCACTGTCATATGAATGCATGTACATGTACATGTATGTATACATATATGTGGGTATATGTGTATACATGATAACTCACATATGCATGTGTACATGTATATAATATAAGTCTATGAGTAGATGAGCGTGTATATGCATTGTATGTTAATGAGTGCATATACACACATGTATTGTGTGTCCATGTGTATATATGTTTGTATATATGAATATGTGTGTGTATATTTGGATATATACTTGTATACAGATAGACATGAATACACATGCATGTATATATATACAAATGCATGCACGCATACATATATGGTGCCATGAAATAGAATAGGGAGTATTGTTGTGTAGTACTAGCTTTACTAGTAGGTCAAAAAATCCTTACTGTCCTAACTGGTCAAAAAAGGGTACTCAGTCAGCATTTGCTTTGCTACTCCCCTTCCCAAACTAGTAAACTGTGCCAACCCAAAGAATGAAACATCTTTGTTTAACAGTACAGTTAAGCATTACTGGGTAGATCTGAAAATAATCTAGCTTATGAAATAGAATGTTGTTCAAATGATTAAAATATAGACTCTGATATCTCTCCCAAGATCATGAGTACTATACCATATGGATTCCAAATTTTCAGTTTACATATCATCTTACTCACACATTAAGAGATGAAATTGTGACTGTATAACATATTGGACACGGAATATAGTGAAAAAAAAAAAGATGAGACCACATATTTTTCAATTGCAGTTTCCACTTGCCATATCCTGAACCTTTTCTTGTATGTCTTCACAGATACTTAGGTTTGGCTGGTTTAAATACCACACTTACTCTCAACCCATAACTAAGTGAGAAGGAAAGAGGCATCTGCTTTCTATCCCAGGACAAAAGTATACATATAAATGAAAACTCACCAGGGCAATGGATTCAAAGAAGCTGGCAGTATAGGCAACTATGGATCTCCACTCATGACTCCTTGGACACTTCTCTGTTCTATCAGGAACTTTTCTGTTTAGACTGACCTCCATCTGCTTCACTTTTATGCTACAATGGTTTTGGACAGTGCTAACCATGGTCTCTTGCCTCTCCATGTGATCTAGTAATCAATTGCTTACTTCTACCTTCCCAATGGAAATCAGAAACCACAAGGTCAGCAAAAGGAAATCTAAAAAGTTTACTTCATGTGACCTAATTCAGATCATATTCCACCTCATCTCCATAATTTCACTTCCTGCCCCAGTGTACACTTGAGAAACAATGATATCTTTTGTTCTTTCTCTCTAATGGTTTATATTTCTAATCTTTCTCTAATTCTATCTGTGGAAGAATTCAAGTAGAATGTTAGTTCCTTAAGAGCAAAGATTCACTTTGTGTGTGTCTGTTTCTCATTCTCTCTCTTGTCTTTGTAACACTAGTCCCTAGCTTTAGCTCTTGTTAAACCTCATTGAATGGCATAGCATTGAGTAGAATGGAAGAGAGAAGGTGGTCATATAATATAAGAACTGAAAGACAGAAAAGTCATAAAATATTAGAATAAGAAAGGAACTTTGAGCTCATCTATATTAATATTCTCATTTTACAGATGAGGAAGTTGGAGGCCAGAGAAGTGAATTGTTTTTCCTAAGGCCAGAAACCTAGTCTTCAATAAAGCACAAACTTGAATCTTAAGAATGTGTCTAATGTTCTTTTTATTGTATTGTGCCTCTTTTCATGCTCAAGTATAAAGTATGATTTGGAATTCAACACAGTTTGATTTGTATTCACTGAGAATCAATTATGGTATTACCTAAAAGATTTAAGGCGTAGACAGGATGGTAAGAACATGATTACATTCACTTATTTTTTGTCATTAAAAATACCATTGTGAGAGTAAATCTTTAAAATTTACTAGTTTTAACTTTTTTTAGTTTTAAAATATGACCAATAGCATCTTAATATTATTCATGTATCTTTCAGTAACCACTCAGATGATAAGCCAAAGCAGCAAAAAAGGTGTGAAAGTCATTTGTTTATTATTCATGTATCCAAAGATTCTTGTATTGAATTATGTGCACACATATTTCATTACAAGAGTAAAATGTTGTAAATCCTAACTGATCATGATACCTTCCAGGCTGTTATCAAATACAGTGAAATTCCCCTGGTGTTTTTCTCCCTGGAGGCAAAGCTAGGTGAGATTCATTTACATTCAAAAATAGCTTTATCTCTACCTTTTTTACTGCTATTTCAAGCTCTTGGGTGGTTGGCCATGAAATTATCCTTGGTTTATAACTGTTTAATTTTAGTTCATAATGGAAAGTGATTACACGGTAGCCAAAGGCTGATGTAGTAAGTGGCTTTCAGACCTTCCTGTTTTATAGAAATTATTATTGAATTAGTTGCAAAAATGCACTAGGGAAAATCACATCTTACTCAAGTCTGTCTAACAGCTGTCTTCTCCAGGTGTAGCTGAACTTTTGCCTTCATTTTGATTGGTACTACAGGCAAATGAAATTAGTCTCACATTGTGATTAAAGGAATAACCTATGGTGCAAAAGGTTAACTTCATTATAATAATGAGAACACTTGCATATATGAAATTTCTCAATTTAGTAGTTTTAGAGAAAATTTATTTCCTATTTAATATTCAGAATTTAAGAGGGAGTAAGGAGTATTCTCCCTGTAAAATGTTGTTTTTGTAAGTATTTATGTTATAATACTGCAATGAATGTATGATCTCATGTATATAGATATTCCCTTCAGTGATACATACCACAACTCAACCTAGTCTGCCACGTGAAACATCCCATAAAGGATCCAAGACCTCCAGTAATTTTGTCATACCCAGGAGATTCACCTAAACATCTTGCTTTTTCTTGTGGATTACCACATGACTAGCCTTTTTCCTCTTTAAAAAATATATTTTTATAGTTTAATAAAACATTTCTATTGCAAATCTTATTCTCACTGTGGTTTAGCCAGCTCACATTTGCCTATCCATTATCCTGTGAGTGATTCTCATCCTCACTTCTACAAAATTTGTAGTATTCCATGATTTGGAGCTACAACATTGTTCCTTGCATCCATACCTATGAATAGAATATTAACATGGAGAGAAAGCTGAGGATCATTTAAAAATATTGCAATTTCTCATATATAATCTAGTCATTCTCCTGCTATCAGATTCTGGGTCCAATTCAAATTCCATTTGCAATGATTAACAATAATGATAATAATAGCATTTATATATTATTTTAAGGTATTCAAAGAACTTTACATGTTATCTCATTTGATTTATATAACAATTATGAGTTAGATACTGTTATTATCCCTGTTTTATGGTAGAAGGAGCCACCATAAATTTTAATAATTCCTAAATAATTTTAATTTAATTTAATTTAATAATTTTAATAATTCCTAAAGTTCACAGAGTTAGTAAGCACCCAAGGCAAAGTTCAAATTCAGATTGTCTAGCACATTAATACATAGGCACCCTAGCTTCCAAGACTTTGACATAGACACAAAATACAAGGAATCCACACCTTTTCATCCTGTATAAGTCTTATCATTTCCCTCCCATAATTTCTTTTTAGAATTACATAATGAGCTAGAGGAGCATTTACTAGAATCCAGCACAGTGTTCTGGGACTCCATCTAGTTATCCCTTTTTCTTGTTATGTTGCCATCCTACTTCCTCTTGCTTCCCTATACAGCCAAAACCAACACATGCTAAATAATTATCATTAAATCAGGAACTCAACAAATATGAATTGAATACTTACAATATATCAACAATTACCAAGAGTTGCATAGGATTAAAAACAAAGGTAATCTATCCTTCCTTGCCATTACTGAAAACATATTCAAGGAATATAGTATCTTATTAACATATTATATAACACAATATTATATTGGATGGTATATAAATTACGGGGAGAAGAAGTTGTATTTAGGATTGATTATACTTGAAATTAATCCATGTTTATCTCACAAAGTTTTCCATTACTTTCTGCTTTTTTGATAATACCAGCAATTTACATGGCAAACAAAGTGAAAGATAAGTCCTGAAAACTTGTCCTATTAATGTTTATTTGGGTTCATTTATGGGTTTATTTTTCATTTTTCTTGGAAATCATTTTAAAAGTATTTCATTTGAAGTCTACTGCTACGGCAAATTATCATGTCCAGTATCTTAGGAAGATTAGAACAATGAAATGGGCATTTATGTGAGTATAAATAATAAACTATGTGCAGTTTTACAAGACTGGCTAAAATTACAAGGTTCATCAATCCTTGTGTTTCACAGCATAAAATGATAACCAGCTGGTGGTAAGAAGAAATTTCCCCCTACAGTATAATATTGAACAATTGGACAGGTGCTTTATGAAGGGCATTTTTTTTTTGGCCTTCCTCTGAAATGTCTGATGTAGGTCTTTATATAATGTCAGACTAATGGACCATTGATCTTTTCTACTAATACAATTTGTAGGTTTCTAGCTGGTCTAGAAGTAATCAATATGTATCTTAAACTGAATTAAAAAAAACTATAATACAGTAGTTGATTTATTTTGCAGAAAGATGTATATAGGAAAAAAAAGATATATGAAATGGTTCAGTACTGACTCAAAAAGCAACCAAAAATGTGATCTTTATAAACATGGAAAAATTATTCAAATGAAAAAAAAAAATAAATGATGCAATGATTGGAGAACATAGGAATTATGTCCAAGTTAAGATCACTGTATTTTTAATATAATTAGTGAAACAAAGAAACAACCATAAAAACAATAATACAACCAACAAACCATTGCAGATTTTTATTATACCAAATATAATTCACAAATAAACATACACATTGTATATATGCACATACACATATATGAGTATGCATACATATACACGTATTTTTAGAGTTAGTCAACTATTGATCATCTATGAATGAAATTTCTGCATTTCAGGTTTTCTGTTGTATACGATCCTTTCAAATTCTCAGTTAGTCAAGGATCTAGCATTGCTAGTTACTGTGGTAAATACTAGGGATACAAATTAAAGCAAAAGACATCTCATTCTCAAGAATCCCATAATGTAATAGAGAAGATAACATGAAAATAACTGTTTATAAAGAAATTATATATATATATATATATATATATATAGGATAAATTAAAGGTAAATAATGGAGAAAAGGCATTAACTTTTTTGTTCTTGGCAATTGGGGTTAAGTGACTTGCCCAGGGTCACACAGCTGGTAGGTGTTAAGTATTTGTTCTGAGGTCAGATTTGAACTCAGGTCCTCCTGACTTCAGGGCCAGTTGCTCTATCCACTGTGCCACCTAGCTGCCCCAAAAGGTATTGACATTAAAGGGGATAAGGGAAGGCTTCTCATGTAAGATGGGCTGTTAGCTTGATCTTTAAGAAAGCCAGTAAAGCCAGGAAGAGAAAATAAGCAGAGTGACTATTCTATGCCTAGGAAATAGCTAGTGAAAATGTGCAGTCTGGAAGTGAAATGTTTTGTGTGAGAAAGAGTAAATGGCAAGTATCGCTTGATCCCAGAGTTTGTGGGAGGGAATACCATACAAGAAAATTGGAACAATAGGAGGGAGTCAGATTGTGAAAGACTTTGAAAGCCAAAAATGATGATTTGATATTTGATCATAGAGGTGATAGGAAGCCACAGGATGGGTGATATGTTTAGATATGATCTACAGGAAGAGTAATTTGATAGTTGAATGATTGATGGACAGGAGTGGGGAGAGATTTGAGGCAAAGAGACAGAATATCAGGCTTTTTGAATAGTTAGTCAATATCAACAGCCTCGGCCTTAAATAACTCCCTCCATTGCCACCTTCACTCCTATATATAATAATTTATCTAATTATCTTACCAAAGGTCAGTGCAACTGTAAAATTTTCATTTTATTTAATCTAACAGGAGCATAGTGAGGAATAAGTAATGAGTAATCATAAAACATTTTGCATATATTAGGTTCTATCAAACAGTGTTGCAACAGTAGAGTGTATACATCCATAAAAGCATTAATGGCATATAATTGGTTTAACATTTTATGTGTTATTGCATTTTGGACATCCTAATGCTACAAAAAAGGCATTAATACATGAGCAATCATAAACATTTTATAAGGAAAAGAATCACTAACCTTACTTCTATTAGCATGGAAATAAAAGCAAAATGAATTATTTGTAATTGACCATGACATCATCATTGCTAGGATGATTCAGTATTAAGGGAAAAAAACCCAAACATTTCTTCTAGAGACTTCAAAACTGTTACTGCAGAGAACAGAGTTGTTTTTGAACTACCTGCTTCCTGTATTACTTCTAATAAAACTTAGGTCAGCAGTTTGGAAGGAGCTGAGTTTACTATTCAGAGACATTTGCAATTTTCTGGGTGACTTACTAAAAATTGTCACAATAAAAGAGTACATGGGGATTGTAGATATTGAATAATTTTCTTTGTTGTATCAATATGGACAGAAGAAGCATTTTATTAAAGAATTTTCTTTCAAAGCAGACTTCATGCACAAAACTCCCTTTAAAAGTATATGGTTCATGGAGATACTAATGAACAATTTCAATTGTATGTCTTTAAAACATGTATCAGATTTTGAATGTGTTACTTTTAGGATGTAGTAACTACGTAGAAGAGTACAATCAAGTGGACTTATTCCAGGTTATATTACAATATGGAATAGAAATAGCTTGATATTCTATCACATATATTCACATATCTTATATAAATGTATAATACATGCATACATATATTCATATGTGTATATGTACCTATGTCTCTCCTCATAGAAAGTAAGATCCTTGAGGGATGGAATTGTTTCATTTTTATCTTTGTATTTCTGGTGCCTAACACAGTTGTGCTTAATAGATATATTTGCTGGTTGATTGGTAGAAAACTGTGATGGTCTTCTGATCAATGCATTGTTATTTTAGATTACAATAAAAATGGAATAAATTCTCACCAATCCCATCATTGTATACACTAATTAATTGCTAAAATGGGTATGTTTAAAGTCCATGGCATATTTTAAAGACCTAAGACAGTAATTTTCATAAAAAACTCCATAGACAGCACTAAAAAGCAATAGTGGGAAATTAATGGAGCAAGTATCTTTTGCATATCAATTATATGTTTGTATGTATACACATATGTGCATGGTTATTTGTGTATACATGTATTTGCAAGGGAAATAGGCCACCCCACCCCATCAGCACTTAGCACAGTACCCAGCACATAATAAATGCTTAATATATGCTGACTTGATCATAATTAATATTTCCCAGACAACTCAAATCAATCGATCAACTAAAATTAAATAAGTGTGAATGAGTTCCAAACTATTTTGAAAGCATCAAAGAGATTTTGTGTTAGGATTAAAATACATGATACCATACAAAAATTAGAGATTTCTCAAAATTCCTGATCTGATGAGTGCAGGATCTTTAGAGGGAATCACTCTTGGGAAAAGGAGTCAAGTGAAGTCAGCAAATATTTCTTAAGCATTTACTTAAGCACCAGGCATTGTGCTAAATTCTGGGAATACAAATAGAAGCAAAAAAGAAAGTCAGTACCTGCTCTCATGGAGTTTGGGTTCTAATAAAGGAAGACAATACATAAAATGAATCTGAAAGGAATGAAGGACAGGAAAGAAGTATTGTATATGACTGACCTTGACTTTTAATTAAATTGGAGGTTTCTGGAGGAATGAACTACTCAGAGGAAGGGGCCTCAGGAGGTAAGGGATCCCCATATACAAGAGGGCTACAGAGATGGAGTGATATTTCAAGGTGAGAAGACTGTAGGAGCTCAGTGACAAAGGTTTCTTCCATGGTGAGAAAGTTGCTGGGACACAGTGAAGAAAGAAGTCTGAAGAATCAGAAGAAAAACCAAGAAAGGAATGTAAAAGAGAACTTGGATAGATTAGCCCCCCCCCATTAGAATGAGAATCTTAGTCTCTATTCCTCTCTATCCTGTGTCACTAAAGACACTGGGCTAGCAGGCATCAATACATCCAGATGGTAATAGATGAAGAAATGCTAAGGGAAAATGAAAGGTCTCCTGAAGAAAATGAAACATAGTCTGAAATATAGTGTTTGGCACAAGGTATATGCTTACTGAGTGATCTATCTGTCTGTCTATCTATGAGATAATTGTCTGGACTGAGGGTCTGTGCACTTAGGAGGGTCTGATTATCTTGGGGGAAGGGGTTTCTGTCAGCATCAGTAGCAGCATTCAGTAGAGCTTTAAGTAATGGCCTCAGAACAGCATGGACTGACAGCATCATGTTTTGGGAGCCGAGAGATGCACCAAGGACAAACTAGAAACACCCCAGAAAAGCAGCTCCAGGCTTATAAAAGGTTCCTGATGCTCAGACCTCAGAAACAATGTACTTTTAAGAAGAATTTCTGAAAAATCATTTTTCTTCTTACTCCTTATATCCCCCACCCCCATGTATGTTGTGATACATTGACATTGACCTCCTGGTTCTTTGAACAACATGTTCCATCTTTTGGTTGTCAAAGTGGTCACTGTCTATCCCACATCCCTGGAATGCTTTTCTACCTCATTTCTATCTCCTCACTTCCCCAGTTTCCTTCAAGTTCCTACTCAAATCCCACCTACTTTTAGGAAGCCTTTCTATAACGGATGAGGTCTAGAGGTTTATGGGTGCTGGGACCCCTGAGATCGTGATGAGGGCCCTTCCTGAATGAATTCAACCCAAATCTTATTTCAGCCAGAGAAAAAGTTTATTAAAGATAAACCATATAGGCCAGACTCTTAAAGAATCTGAATATTAGTAACACCCATAGAGAAGAGCAGGCATGAGAAAGTCTCAGCCTTTTGGGCATGAGAGAGTCTCAGCTTTTAAATGGGGGCCAGGGTGGAACTTATATACACTAAAGTAACTTTGGGTGGCCAGAGGAGGGGCTGGGGAAAGGGTCTAGGTGAGAATTCCAATTGGAAGATCTGAGAGATTTAATAGATAATGGGAGTAGATGATGAGAGGAACAGGAAGGAAGAAGTTTGAAAGGCATCTGAATAAGACCAAAAGGTGAGGCTAGGGCTTTCAAATGGAGATTAGGGGAGTAGATAAGGAACTGTTTGAGACCAAGAGTAAGAAAATTTTAAGAACTTTCTGGGGCCTGTAGACAAATGGGAGCAAAATTATTTTTGGGCCAAGGGGCAAAGTCTCAGTTTGGGCCCATACCCCATCATAACCACCCTTAATTCCAGTGTTTTTTCTTTGTTGATTATTTCTAATCCATCCTGTATATAGCCTGCTTGTATGTAGTCAGTGTTGTTTCCTCCATTAGATAGCGCTTTCCTTGAGAGGAAGGATGATCATTCGCCTTCCAATGTATTTATAGCACTTACTTAGTTGGTGCTTAATAAATATTTATTGACTGAATGAATGAATAACTCAACAAAATAAGAAAGGGACTCTGATCAATTAGGAACTGTGAACCCTTTGCTATCTTGACTTCCTACATATGTTCCTAATTACCATTTTTATCTAAATTTGAGTACATTCTCTACAGAGACCTTGTTCATGAAAGTGTGTTTCCCTGTTTATTTCTTTGATGTGGGAGAGGACTTCCTAAAACAACAGCTGACTATAACAGCTTAGTAAATAGCTTCCTTAAAAATATAATTAAGTGTGACTGATAATTAATAGGAAGAACATCAGTGGGGGCTTTTTAGTAACAGTGCTAGAAATTCGGCCCCTTACTTTGCTTGGTTTTTATTTATTTATTTTTGTTGTTGTTGTTGTTTTTTCTAGAACCCTGATAGCCTCAAAATAGCAAAATAGCAAATGTCATTTCTGGGAACCCAACTTGCCAATGCAATTAGGAATTGAGTAAGTAGACCAGAAGGGTCAGATGAATAAATAAATCCAAATTACATGTAAAATCAATACAGAATAAGTTAAAATGGAATGTCTGGGAGAAACACTAGAAGGCCCAGGAAAAGTCTCAGAGAGAAGGTGGTGGTGGTGCTTGAGTAGAGTTTTACTGTGTTGTTGTTATTGTTTAGTCATTTCAGGTGTGTGTGACTCTTCATGACCACATTTGGAGTTTTCTTGTCAAAAATACTGGATACAATTCCTTCTCTATCTCACTTTATAGATGAGGAAACTGAGGTAAACAGGGTTAAGTTACTTCCCTAGGGTCACACAGCTAGTAAATGAGATTGGATTTGAATTCCAAGTCCTGCCCTCTATCCACTGTGCCACTTTGCTGCCCCTAGAATTTTACTTATAATACCATATATGCCAGGGGATTGTAAACTCTTTGAGATAGGCTTTCAGTATTTTTATTGCCAGTGCAAAATAATACAGTGCTTGGGACAAAGCAGGCACTTAATCAATGTTCATTAATTGATTATTTGATTGGCCTAGGCTGATTCCCCGGAAACCCATGTGAATTTCATTTTGTTTCTCCAAATGTCTAATGACATTAGGCCAACCATTTCCAAGTTCTTTGAAATATTTGATATGATAGACCTCATAAGAGATATTTTAGACCAGTGGCATCAAACTAAAATAGAAACATGGGCCACTAAACCATGTATAAGGATTCCTGTGGGGTGCATATTGAATTAGAAAATCACTTATTAACATTATATATTTTAAATTTTTATTTACTTTGTTGAACATTTTCCAAATACACTTTAATCTGGTTTATCCCACACTCTAAAGTATTGTATGCTACATGTTTGATTTCTCTGTTCTAAATGGTGGTTTGGTGAAACTGTTTTGTAGGTGAAATTGCAATTTTGCAATTTTTATTGAATTTGAGAATTTTTACTTATTTCAATATAGTTGGTAGGTTAGATAATAATTAATATTTATAAACACTTTTAAGATTGTAGGGTCATCTATTATCTTTTACTTGCATATAGCTTATCCTTTATATAAGTATATAAATATGTATATATACTACCTTTCAAGCTCATATGAATATATATACATGGAGGTAAATATGTATATATATAATAGTATATATATATATTACATATGTTACACACTATATGCATATATATTTATATATACATACACAGATACATATATATTCTCACAAAACTGGGATGTAAACATTTCTTCATGTATTAGTATATCTATATTAAAGAAGAAGATCATCTATCTTCAAAGTATGGCTGGATTTGAATCCAAAATTTCTTGATTCTATGTTCATCATGCTGACAATTGTGTAACACTATTACATGCTGAGAGATGAATATATTGCCTAAAAGACCATTTTTTTATTCCTAAATAAATCAATATTTGTTTCTAGAACTGGTCATCTTTACTTGCTTACAGAGACACATAATTAGAGTGTCTATACAGAATAATTACATCCATCTCCCAGCATCAGTTTCATCATCAGTGTTTAATAAATATTTATCAATTAATAGTTTTACACTTCAAAGGACACTTACATGCTGTATTATACAACTTTATCATCCAGCTGTATACAGAGATTAAAAAAAAAAGATGACAAATTCACCTTGAAAGGATCTACCTTGTGGATTTAGGAAGAAAACCACTTATGTTCTTGCTTGTTTTAGCACTCTTGTCTTCATCCATCCTTGATATAACTCTATGAAGACCTATACGGGCAGCAATAGGATCAGGATACTCATATTGACATTTATGAGAAGGAAAAATGGGGAAGATAGCTGCTAAAAACCTTGATGTACCACTGAATTACTTAATCATCGAGTTTCATTCATTTTTTCTCTAAATTCCTACCATGTTTGCTCTCTGCTCCCTTTCATTGTAGGGTTGATTAAAAATGTATTATATGATAATCAAATCAGTATTTCATAATTAATGGAAGTGGAATGTTGTAAGGGAGAAATTCCTGTACAAAGTTTCATGACACCTGTGTTCTCTTTCAGCTCTTTAACTTACTAGTCATGTAATCTGGAATTATTTACTTAAGCTTTCTGAGTCTTGTTTTCCTCATTGATCAAATAAAGGAGTTATGGCTAACATCTCTAACAATGATTTGGATGAAGGCCTAAATGGCAGGCATTTCAAGTAATGGCATGTTAGTAAAGATAGATAATGGATGACACAGTCAAGACCCTAACAAATCTGAGGTGAATCTAAATGAAATTTTGAGTCAGGATGGCATAGTAGATGTAGAACTAGATTTGGACTCAAGACATAGTTGACGACCCATCTCTAGTCCATATATGTTTTGTGACCCAGAGAGAATCACTTAAATCCCTCTGTACTTCAGATAGCTCTCTAAAATCCAAAGAAAGGCAACAAATATGTATTGGTAAAATGAAGGAAGGAAAGAAACACATTTATTAAATGCACATTATGCACCAAACACTGTGATAAGAAATATTTCATTTGATCCTCACAGCAATCCTGTGAATTATGTGTTATTATTATCTTCATTTTGTAGATGAGGAAACTGAGATGAAAGAGACAGAGGTTAAATCAATTGCCCAGGGTCTGTCAGGGTATGAGTTCATATTTGAACTCAGGTCTTCCTGACTCCAGACTCAGCAATCTAGTCGTTGCCTCAACTAAGTACTTCATGAGCACCCCCTAGTAGAGTCATTAGCTTCCACTTGCCCAATTTTAATTTTTAATAGATCGATTTCTTCAGTTAGCTTTTGTACCTCCTATTCTGTTTTGCCAATTCCACTTTTTTAAAGAGTTGTTTTCTTCAGTGTATTTTTTTTTCCATTTTGTCAACTGAATTTTTAAAGGAATCGTCCAAATTTTCTCCTACCTCTCTTATTTGATTTTTAAAATCCTTCTTAAGCTCTTCCAAGAAGGCTTTTTGGGCTTGAGACCAGTTCATGTATCCTTCTGAGGTTTTAGATGTGGGTATATTGACAATGTTGTCCTCTTCTGAATTTGTGTTTTAATCTTCCCTGTCCCTATAGTAAGAACCTATGGTCTTTGTTTTTCTTTGTTGCTTTTTGCTCATGTTGTTTGCCTTTGTCCTGGCTTTTAAAGTTGATATCTGCTCCTGGGATACAGGGGACACTGTTTCTGACATCTCGTGTTGGGGATTAGGGGCCTTGTTACTGGCTTTGTGCACTGGGACCTCAGGTGCTGGCAGCTGGAGGCTGTAGGGGTCTGATAGCTTACCTGGTGCTAAGCTGGAACTGGCGGTGGTGGCTGGTGTGTACTGAGGCCAGGTGGGGTTTTTTTGCATTTCCCTGGGGTTCCATTGAAGCTCACAGGGGGGATTGGGAGTGGGGTTGTCTGGCTACTGGAGGTCACCCCTTCTCCTAGTGCTGCACTAGAGTGCATGTGGTGGTTCTCAGTGCTGGTATCTGCTGGTTCCCCAGTGCCAAGGCAGGCAGGGGTTCCTGGTTTTGGCACTTGCCTGCTCCACCTCCTTAGGACTTAGGATCTCCCACTGTTTTGCTGAGGTAGGGCTTGCTGTTGACTTGCCAGGAAGTCTCCCATCCTGTACTGGACCCCTTCAGCCACAGCAAGGGTGATGTTTCCTGTTAATCCTCCTAGCCTCACAAGCTAAAAGACTGATGCACCGTGTTTTTCTGCTGGTTCCACTATTCCAAGATTTTTCCTGGTGTGGTATTTCCTGGGTTTTTCAAGGTCAATAAGGGAGGATAAAAGTGGCTTACTGTTTACTCCAGCATTTTGGATCCCAGAAGTCCATATGGTATATTCCTTTCTATTCCTATTTATTTTTTTTCACCCAGAGGTCTATCATATCTAACTTTTTAAAAATTCTATTCACTTTCTTAACTTCTTTCTTGTTTATTTTGTGGTTAGATTTATCTAGCTCTGAGAGGGGGAGATCAAGGTCCCCCACTAGTGTAGTTTTGCTATTTCTTCCTGTACCTCACTTAACTTCACCTCTAAGAATTTGGATGCCATACCACTTTGTGCATTTATGTCTAGTATTGATGTTATTTCATTGTCTATGGTGCCTTTTAGCAAGATATTGTTTCCTTCTGTATCTCTTCTATTTAGATCTATTTATGCTTTGGCTTTGTCTAAGATCAGAATTGCTACTCCTGCTTTTTGTTTTTGTTTTTGTTTTTAATTCAGGTGAAGCATAATGTATTCTACTACAGCCTTTTACCTTTACTCTGGGTGTATACCTCTGCTTCAGATGTGTTTCTTGTAAAAACATATTGTAGAAGTCTTGTTTTTAATGCATTTGACTTTCTGCTTCCATTTTATGAGATAGTTCATTCCATTCACATTCACATTATGATTACTAACTCTGTATTTCCCTAGATCATATTTTTCCCCAACTATACTTTTCTTTCTCTTTTTGCCCTGTCCCTCCTCGCTAGTGTTTTGCTTCTGACCATCACCTCCCTCAGTCTGCCCTCCCTTCTGTCAGCCCATTTTCTTTCCTCTTTCCACCATAATGCTGCACTCCCTTCTGTCAGGGTCCCCTTTCCCTTTTCTTTTCCATTTTCCTTCCTACACCTCTATAGAGCAGGCCTGCACCATCTGTAGCCCATGGGTCACTTATAGTTCTCAGGCATGCCAAAGGGTTTAGGAAAACCTGTGAAAAATGTAGAAGATGTTTTCCTCTTCACCCCATAGGCTGCAGGTTGTTCAGACCTCTACTATAATAGGTCTTTTGCATCTCTTCATGTGATATATTCTGTCTCTTCTTTTCCTATTCTCTTACTACAATATTTTTTCACCCCATTTTATTTTTTTAATATCAAATCAAGGCAGAGTAAAGATGGCGGAGTGAAAGCAGGGACTCGCCTGAGCTCTGCCCCAATTCCCTTCAAATACCTCTAAAAAATGACTATAAACAAATTCTAGAGTGGCAGAACCCACAAAGAGGGAGTCAGATTTCCAACCCAAGACAATCTGAAAGGTTAACATGAAAGGTCTGTTGCACCAGCCTGACAAAGAAGCATCCAGGGCTCAGGGCCAGCACAGACCTGACCTAAGCAAAGCCAGAGCAGGCCTCAGAGGACTGAATCACCAGCAGCAGTGGCATTTTCCAGTCTTTTCAGCCCACAGATGCCAAAGACAATTTAGAAGGTCAGTGGGTGGGGGCTGTTGGAACTGAATGAGAGAGAAACACAGTCCAGCACAGGGCTGTAAGACATGACAATACAGGCCCTGAACCAGCAAACCAGGAACAAGCCTTAGGAGTGACTGAATCAGCAACAGTAGTGGCAGCAGCAGCTGCTTCTTGAGCTATTATCCCACAGACTGAATGTTTGAAAGTCACCTATTTCAACTTCCAGGAACCAAAATGGCAGAGTAAGCAGTAAGTTACTCTCACCTTCCCTTATTGACCTCAAAAACCCCAGAGAATATTGCCTCAGGAAAAATCCTGAAATAGTAGAGTCAGCAGAAAGATGAATCTTTTAGCTCATGAGGCTAGGGGGATTAACAGGAAATGTCCCTCTTGCTTTGGCAGAAGGTGATCAGTACAGGAAAGGAAGTGTCCCAGCAAGTCAGTGGCAAACCCCAACTTAGAAAACATGCAACCAGGCCCCTAACCCCCAGCACAAGAAGCAAGGGACAGTGTCCCTTGTGCCCCAGAAGCAGAGAGCAACTTCAAAAGCCAGAAAAAAAGGCAAATAACATGAGCAAAAATAAACAGAAATACAATGACCATAGAGAAGTATCTTGGTGACAGAGAAGATCAAAACACAAATTCAGGAGAGGACAACGTTGTCAATATACCCATATCTGAAACCTCAGAGGGGAATATAAACTAGTCTTAAGCCCAAAAAAACCTTCTTGGAAGAGCTCAAGAAGGATTTTAAAAGTCAAATAAGAGAGGTAGAAGAAAAAATGAACGATTCCTTTAAAAGTACAGTTGACAAAATGGGGGAAAAAAGTACATAGAAGAAAACAACTCCCTAAAAAGTAAAATGGGCCAAATGGAAAAGGCATTATAAAAGGTAACTGAAGAAAACAATTAATTAATTAAAAATTAAAATTGGGCGAGTGGAAGCTTTGAGATGACTTTATGAAACATCAAGAATCAGTAAAACAGTGGGCAGAGCCAAGATGGCAGAGTAAAAGCAATGACTTGCTTGAGATCTCCCCCAAACCCATCCAAATACTTGTAAAAAATGGTGATAAGCAAATTTTAGAGCAGCAGAACCCACAAAAAGACAAAAAGCAGAACCCACAGCCCAAGACAAATTGGATGGTTGATTGGAAAGGTCTATCTCACCAGGCTGGGATAGGAATGCAGTTTAGGGTGGGCGTGCAGGCAAAGACCAGGCTTCAGCAAACCTGGAGCAGGCCTCAGAGGACTAAATCAGGGGCAGCTATGGTGGTTTCCATACTTCTTAACCCACAAATGCCAAAGACAACCTAGAAAGGTCTGTGACTGAGGTGAGAGAGAAGTTAGGTCCCAGCCCCAGTCATGGCACAGCCCTGGGGTGGCAGCTGCTTCCAGAACTTTTAGCCCATAGAAGGAGGGGGAATGAAGTGGCTGATCAGAGGAGGGTTACAGGGATCTCTTTGCTGGTGCTGAAGAAGGAATCTCTTGCTTTGCCTGTGCTTGGATCTGAGTCACAGTTCTGGGTGGCCATCCTGGGTTGAGGAGTATTGCTAGCATGGTGGAGCTTGCAGTGGTGGTGGAAAGTAAATCCTCTTCCCAGTTCCAAGGCAGAAAAGAGTACTTGTGGTCATTCATAGACCAGAGCACAGGACAAGAAAGGAGTAAACACCATGCCCCTTATCATACCACCTTGGAAGAACTGAAAATTTACAGGTCCCAAGAAGTATCTCTGAAAACAGCTGCACAAAGCCCCCAAAGCTTAGGACAGTCCATTCTCCACACTGGAAGCACACACCTACCTTAACAAAGAGTTTACAACTCAACTAATTGGCTGGGATCATGAGCAAACTGCATAAAAATAAGTCAGACCATAGGATCTTTCTTTGGAGACAAAGAAGATCAAAACATACAATCAGAAGAAAACAACAGTGTCAAAGCTGTTACATCCAAAGCCTCCAAGAAAAATATGAATGGGTCCCAGACCATGGAAGAGCTCCAAAAGGATTTTGAAAAGCAAGTAAGAGAAGTAGAGGAAAAACTGGGAAGAGAAATTAGAGCAATGCACAAAAATCATGAAAAAGAAGTCAACAGCTTGCTAAAGGAGACCCAAAAATATACTCAAGAAAATAACACCTTAAAAATAGCCTAACCCAAATGGCAAAAGAGGTCCAAAACAGCCAATGAGGAAAAGAATGCCTTCAAAAGCAGAATTGACCAGATGGATAAGGAAGTCCAAAAGCTTACTGAAGAAAATAATTCCTTAAAAATTAGAGTGGAACAGCTAATGACTTTATGAGAAATCAAGGCATTGTAAAATAAAACCAAAAGAATGAAAAAACAGAAGACAATGTGAAATATCTCACTGGAAAAACAACTGACCTGGAAAATAGATCCAAGAGAGATAATTTTAAAATGATTGGACTATCTGAAAGCCATGATCAAAAAAAGAGCCTAGATATCATCTTTCTTTTTTTTTTTTTTAGTTTTTAGGCAATTGGGGTTAAGTGACTTGCCCAGTAAGTGGGTTACTTACAGCCAGTAAGTGTCAAGTGTTTGGTCTGAGGCCAGATTTGAGCTCCGGTCCTCCTGACTTCAGGGCTGGTGCTCTATCCACTATGCCACTAAGCTGCCCCTCAGATATCATCTTTCAAGAAATTATCAAGGAAAACTGTCCTGGTATTCTCAAACCAGAGGGCAAAATAGAAATTGAAAGAATCCACCAATCACCTCTGAAAGAGATCCCCAAAGGAAAACTCTTAGGAATATTGTAGCCAAATTCCAGAGGTCACAGGTCAAGGAGAAAATATTGCAAGCAGCCAGAAAGAAACAATTCAAGTATTGTGGAAACACAATCAGGACAACACAAGATTTAGCAGCTTCTACATTTAGGAATGGGAGGGCTTGGAATATAATATTCTGGAGGTCAAATGAGATAGGATTATAACCAAGAATCACCTACCCAGCAAAACTGAGTATAATCCTTCAGGGGAAAAATGGACATTCATTGAAATAGAGGACTTTCAAGCATTCTTGATGAAAAGACCAAAGCTGAATAGAAAATTTGACTGTCAAATGCAAGACTCAAGAGAAGCATCAAGAGAAACAGGAAAGAGAAATCATAATAGACTTATTAAGGTTGAACTGTTTACATTCCTGAATGGAAAGATGATATTTGTAACACATGAGATCTTTCTCAGTATTAGGGTAGTTAGATGGGAAAAATAGATAGATAGATAGATAGATGGCAAAGGTTGCATTGAAGATGAATGGATGATATTTGTAGAATAAAATTAAAGAGTGAGAGAGGATTATACTGGGAGAAGGACAAAGGGAGAGGTAGAATGGGATAAATTATCTCAGATAAAACAGACAAGAAAAGTTTTGATTTTTTGTTTTTTTGTTTTTTGTTTTGTTTTTTTTTACAGTGGAGGGGAAACAAGTGAAGGTGAGAGGGGATGAATGAATCTTACTCTCATCAGATTTGGCTTAAGGAGGAAATAACATACACACTCAATTGGGTATGGAAATGTGTCTTACCCTATAGCAAAATAGGAGGGAAGGGGATAAGAGAGCAGTGGGCTGATAGAGGGGAGGCCAGATTGGGGGAGAGGGTAATCAAAAGCAAACACTTCTGAGGAGGGATAGGGTCAAAAGAGAAAATAGAATAAACTGGGGGCAGGATAGGATAAAGGGAAATATAGTAAGTTGTTGACAACATGACTACTATAGAAGTGTTTTGCATGATATAATCTGTATCAAGTTGTTCATCTTCTCAATGAGTGTGGGTAGGGAAGGAGAAAGGGAGAAAATTTGGAACCCAAAATTTTAATAATAAATGTTAAAAATTGTTTTCACATGCAACTGGGAAATAAGATATACAGGCAATAGGCTATAGAAATCTATCCTGCTCTACAGGAAAATAGAAGGGGAAGGGGATAAGAAAAGGGGGGGTTGATAGAAGAGAGGGCAGATTAGGGGAAGGGGTATTCAGAGTGCACACCATCTTGGGGCGGGGGAAGGATGAGATGGGGAGAAAATTTGGAGCTCAAAATCTTGGTGAAGTGAATGTTAAAAACTAAAAATAAATAAATTAATATGAGAAAAAAGAATCAGTAAAACAAAATCTAAAGAAGGAAAAAATAGAAGAAAATGTAAAATATCTCAATGGAAAAACAACTAACCTAGAAAACAGATCCAGGAGAGATAACTTAAGAATTATCAGTCAACCTGCATCATCAAACAAAGAGCCTGAATAGCATCTTTCAAGGCATCATCAAGGAAAACTTCCCTGAGGCCCTAGAATTACAGGGTAAAATAGTCATCAAAAAAATCCACCAATCACCTCCTGAAAGAGATCCCAAACTGAAAATGCCAAGAAATATTGTAGCCAAATTCAAGAATTAGCCAATCAAGAAGAAAATCCTTCAAACAGTCAGAAAAACAAACAAACAAACAAACCCTATTCAAACTTTGTGAAACCAAATCAGCATTATGCAAGACCTTGCTGCTTCTGCATTAGAAGAATGGAGGGATTGGACTATGATATACAGTAAGGTGAAGAAGCTTGGATTACAACCCAGGATCAACTATCCAGCAAAATAGAGCATAATCTTTTGGGGGAGAAAACAGACATTCAATGAATTAGGGGACTTCCAGACTTTCCTGATGGAAAAACTAGAGCTCAATGCAAAATTTAATCTTCAAATACAAGACTTCACAGAGACATAAAAAGGGAATGAGAAGTCTTCTCAAATGTCTGGAAACCACTTCTGTTTACAAACAGAAAAACTGCAAGCTATCAACAAACATGACAGAATGCTCCAACTCTCTAAAAAGAGAAATGTAAACTAAAACAACTCTGAGGATTTACCTTATAGCCATATTATTGAGAAAGATGACACATGGTAAATGTTGGAGGCACTGTGGAAAGTAAGGCACAATAATGCATTTTGGGGGGAGCTGCGAATTTGTCTAACTGTTCTGAAAAAGTATTCAGAATTATCCTAAAAAGCCACACACACCCTTTGTCTCAGTACTACCTTATTATCAAAGATAGAGAAAAATATCCGATAGAAAAAATATGTATCAGAGTACTTTTTGTAGTAGCAAAAAATTGCAAGTAAACAATATTAATCAATTTGAAAACAGCTAAACAAAGTATGAGATATGGAATCAATTTAATGATAGTGTGTTATAAGAAATGAATATGAAGAATTCAGAGAAATTTGGAAAGGCTTTGATGGCAGAGGGAAAATAAACAGCAACGGGAAAATAAACAGCAACAGGAAAATAATTTACATTACAACCATAATATAAAGGAACACAACACTAATA
Source organism: Vombatus ursinus (assembly GCF_900497805.2). Lineage (NCBI taxonomy): Eukaryota > Metazoa > Chordata > Mammalia > Diprotodontia > Vombatidae > Vombatus > Vombatus ursinus. Next base: position 9,822,568 of record NW_020948840.1, read on the forward strand.
GACTTCAAAACTCTGATTAATGCAGAAGACAAGTAAAGTATGTTTCTCTTTCTTTGGCAGAGAGGTGTTAAAATATAGGTGCAGAATAAGGGATAAATTTTTAGACATAGCCAATATGTTGATGTTTTTTTTTTCACTCTGCTTATTTATCATGAGAGAAGAGTATACTGGAATGGGCAGCAACAAGGGAATCATTGGAAAGTTACAGTTATGTAAAAGAGCATCAACATTTTAAAAGAGGAAGAAAAACACCTTTGAGGGCTACTACCATGAGTTCTGGTGAAAAAGAATGAAGAAGAGAAAACTGGAAAGTGGGCTTTTTCTATTCCCTCTATTCTATCTGTCTGGTCTGGGCATTGCTTGGCAAGTGAGCATCATCATGGAATGGGGAAGGGGTGTCATCATCAGAGGGCCAGGCATCATAGGCTCATGACCTTCCGTGGGCATCCTCATGCCAGGAGGAGACCCTAAATCATTCCAAGAGGGGCCATATCATGCTAGAGGGTGAGCAGCTGGGATCATAGACCCATCTAGTACAAGAGCCAAGATCAGTTTGGAAGGAATTCTTTCTTGCTAAAATGGAGTGGTTGTTTTATCCATCGGTCTCTGAGACTGATCTTCCATCCATTTCTAATAAGAGTCTCTCGTATTCTCTTTGTGAATCCTTCCAGTACAATGAATCTCCCTCACAGATAGAGAATTATGACTGATGTATGTATCATAGCAATCCCAGTAAAACTTAGGCATGATAAAAAAAAATCATCACATCAAAGTCAACTTGTATCCACACCCTCTGTCTATGTATACTCCTTCTAACCACCCTAATAAAGACATAGTTCTTGGGGCAGCTCGGTGGTGCAGTGGACAGAGCACTGGCCATGAAGTCAGGAGGGCCTGAGTTCAAATCTGGCCTCAGACCAAACACTTGATACTAGCTGTGGGACCCTGGGCAAGTCACTTAACCCCAAGTGCCTTTAAAAAAAAAGATACAGTTTTCAAGAGTTACAAATATCATCTTCCCATGTAGGGATATAAACAGTTTGCCCTTATTGAATAATGTGTTTTTTTTTCTTTCCCATTTACCTTTTTCTTTTTCCTTCTCTTGAATATTGTATCTGAAAATCAAATTATTTGTTCAGCTCTGGTCTTTTTATCAGAAAATCAGTTTTGGTGGGTCATTGATTCTTGGTTGTAATCCAAGCTCCTTTGCCTTCCAGAATATCATATTCTAAGCCCTCTGATCATTTAATATAGAAGCTGCTAAATACTATGTAATCCCAACTGTAGCTCCACGATATTTAAAACTGTTTCTTTTTGGCAGCTTGCAGTGGTTTCTCCTTTACCTGATAATTCTGGAATTTGGCTACAATATTCCTTGGAGTTTTCATTTTGGGATCTCTTTCAGGAAATGATCAGTGGATTCTTTCAGTGCTTATTTTGCCCTTTGATTTTAAGATATCAGTGAATTTTTCCTTGACATTTTTTTTTTAGTGAGGCAATTGAGGTTAAGTTACTTACCTAGAGTCACACAGCTAGGAAGTATTATATGTATTATGTGTCTGAGGCCAGATTTGAATTCAGGTCCTTCTGACTCCAGGGCCAGTGCTCTATCCACTGTGCCACCTAGTTTCCACCCTAGTCCAATAATTCTTAAATTATCTCTCCTAGATCCACTTTCCAGATCAGCTTTTATTTTTTTAAGGGAGGTATTTTACATTTTTTTATATTTTTCATTATTTTAATTGTGTTGGACTGATTCTTGGTATTTCATAGAATCATCAGTTTCCCCTTGACCAGTTCTAATTTTTAAAGAATTGTTTTTTTCAATTACATTTTGTACCTCTTTTTCCATTTTGCCAATTCTACTTTTAAAGGAGTTATTTTCTTCAGTAGATTACTCTTTTTCCCCACTTGACCAATTCTATTTTGTAATGAGTTGTTTTCTTTATTTTTTTTCCCACTTGGCAAATTTTATTTTTAAGGAGTTATTTTTTTCAGTCAATTTTTGTGCATTCTTTTCCGAGCTATTCCCTTTTATTTTTCATAATTCTCCTGCATAACTGTAATTTCTTTTCCCAAGTTTTTCCTACCTTTCTTACCTGATTTCCAAAATCCTTTTTGAGCTCTTCCAAGTGGACTTTTTGGGTTTGAGACCAATTTATATTCCCTTTTGAGGCTTCCCATGTAGGCATTTTGACATTGCTGTCTTCTTCTGAGTTTGTGTTTTGATCTTCCCTGTTGTCATAGTAGTTTTCTATGGTCAGGGCTTTTTTTGGTTTCCTTTCTTTGCTCATTTTTAAAAGTTAAGTTCTGCTCTTGGAACACAGGGGGCACTATCCTAAGCTTTTTGTTCTCAAGGTCAGGTGCTTGGTCACTGGCTTTCTGCTCCCAGGCCTCAGGTACTTGTGGTTTGCCCAGTCTTCTGGGCTTGCCTGGCCTGAGTGCCTGTTTTTGTTTGTTTGTTTGGTTTTGGTTTGGTTTTGGTTTGGTTTTGGTTTGTTCCCCCCCCCCCCCGCCCAGGTTCCAGGGTTTCCAGTTAGCCTTCTGTGCTCAGGCTGGGGGACTCACAGCTGATCTGCTGTGGCACTAACCTGCTAAGCCAGGACTGAGGGGCCTCGTTGCTGATCTATGTTGTGGCTAAGAGCTTAACCCTGCCTTGCCCAGATGCCTTCTGTGCTGAGCTGTACTCTGCTTTCACCCAAGTGAGACAGACCTTTCCAGAAGTCCTTCTAAGTTATATAAACCTAGAGAATTATTTCACTCCATCTTTTTATAGATTCTGTCACTCCAGAATCAGTTTGGAGGTTTGATTTAATGTTGTTTCCCAGGGGAAGTGGGGAGAACTAAGGCAACTTCCTGGCTTCTCTCCACCATCTTGACTCTGCCAACTCTATGACCTATTTTCAAAATGTGTAATCCACCAAATTAAAAGTAAGAACCATATATTGTTCTTCCTTGGTGTCTTACACAGTACTTCATGTTTATTTATGATACTAAGCAGATGATCAATAATAAATGACTCAATTAGTTAAAATCATTGAGACATGTATTCATTTTTTTCTAAATTAATTTTTTTTCTTTTTTATTACTCAAAAAACTTAAATATGCAATAAGAAAATAAAAAGGAAACAGTATAAACTTAAATAGTGAAACTTATATAGAAAATAAGATAAAAAAACAAGCATGTCATGTGCACAGCAGAATGTAAGAGAGGATTCAAAATATATAGCAATAATTTTGATTTCAGCAAAGGCTATATAATAAATACTATGCATTATGTTGAGAACTATGTATATCTTTTCCTTGTTTCCTTGTAAGTTTTCTTCTATTCTCTGCTGCGCACTTTTTTATTTTGTTCTTTTTCCCCATCCCCCCTTGAAAGCTACAATTAAGAGCAGATATATTTAGATATAGATATATACATACACATATATACACATACATACATACATAGACATATACTTTCCTTAACAAATTACACTTCTGATCTTTGTTTTTATATCTGTGCATATCTCTTATTTCCTCTCTCCTAACTCCTCTACTTTACTTCTACCAGCTACTTTGCCCTTTTATTACTTAACTTACCCCTCCTCCAAGGTTCCCTCCCTTATCCTCCCATTCCCATGAATCTAAAAATCCTTATATACCCCACATTTGACCGATTCCCTCACCCTCCCCTCTAAAGATCCCTCCCTTATCCTCTTATCCCCTTAAATCTAAATACCCTTCTATAACTTCTTTAACCTATTCCCTCACCCTCCACTTTAAAGAATCTTCCCTTATCCTCTCCCCACTCTCTGTCCCCTTGGCATGTTATTTCTTTTTGAATTTAGAAGACTTTTATACTCATATATACACACATATTTATGTGTATGTATATATATATATATATATATATATATATATATATATATATATATGTGTGTGTATGTATTTTTCCCTCTTGGATCCATCTGATGAAAGTAGGTTTCCAGAACTGACAGCCCTCCTCCCCCATCTAATCCCTCTGGGTTGGTTCTTCCTCTCACACTTCATTTATATAAGATAATTACTCTTTTTAGCTGTTCCTAAATGGCTTTACTTTTTAAAGTCATATACTCAGATCTACCTCAATCCTTCTTATGGACTACCCAATTATTATTAACAATCTTAAACATACATTTTACATTTTACATACATAAAATGTAAGCCATCTGTCCTTAGTGAGACCTTGTAATTTGTCTTTGTTCTTGTATGTCAAATCTTTTAAGTTAATTTTTTAACAAAGTCCTGAAAGTCTGACAGTTTATTAAATGTCCATTTTTGAGACCCCTGTTTTATCCCTCTTCTTATTTATTTTTACTGTTCTATATTTGCCCTGAGGTGCTCTTTCATCTCTTTTGTGGGGAGAAGTCTTGAGAGCTTGAAATTTTCTGACCTATTCCACCATCTTCCCAGAATTCTCTCAACAAGTTTTTAAAATACTGATGACTCCTCTGTGAAAGGGAAAAACAAAACAAAAATAAAACAAAACAACAACAATTAAAAAAAAAACTATTACAACTCTATTTTGAAGAAACTCGACACACTACCAAAAACAAATTCCTTTGTGATTTGGACATTAGTTATACTTCATTTTTCCTTGCCTCCTTGGTATTATTTTTTGACAGAACATTCTCAGGAGTCAAGTACAGCATAAAGGTTAAAGTTTAGATTATTAGAATCTATTCTCTCTAGAGGAGCTATTTATCTGAGGAACTGATAAGTGAAGGTTATATCTTAGAGGCCAAAATGTCAATCATTTCACAGAAATGAATAATCTTTTTGTAAGTCTTTAATAAAGCTAGGTTCAATGTAGTTATCATGTGGGGAAAAGAAGTTGGCATTCTCTTTTTTTGGTATGGCATAATATTTCAGCCATTTATTGAAAGTTCTACATATCCAGTTCAATATTTTAAGTTAGGGTAGGGCTTTAGGGGTTATTGCTAATAAAAAAAGAGCAGAGATAAAACGATTTACAAATTGGGACTAATTATGAGAATTTTATGGTCAGTAAATATTCTAATTGTCATTATAATGCCAACACCTAACTGACTGCCATTTCACAGTAATGGTAACCCAATTGTATTTTTCACCTAAGTCTTGAATCTTCACTAAACTTCTTGATTTCTCAGAACAGCATGGAAATGACCTTGACTTCCTGAAGACTCTGAGGCTCTAAATCAATTTATAACATTTTTAATGTCCTACCACCCTAGAAAGGCTTCAGGTATGTGACCTAATTAACCAATTGAGTGGACAGGTTTGTCAGTCATCCAAAGCCTTACCTAAAGAGACTTACCAACATGTTTTCCAGAGTGTGATGAAATCTTAAGAAACAACAATTTATCAAGTCTATCTAATAATGTTCAGAAATATTGATATTTCTCCTAATAGAAAGAATAGAGCCAATAATGAAATAAGAGATGATGGAAGTTGATTTTGTTCAGTCATGTCTGACTCTTTGTGATCCTGTGGATCTCTGTCCATTGGGTTTTCTTGGCAAAGACATTGGAGTGATTTGCCATTTTCTTCTCTGGTGGCAAACAAAGGTTAAATGACTTGCCCAAGGTAACACAGCTACTAAGTTTGTGAGGATGGATTTGAATTTGTCTTTCTGACTTGAAGCCCAGTACTTTATCCACCATGCCACCTAAGTGCCCCAATTATGGAAGTAGTAAAACCTAAATCGCAAGAATCTCACTTCTATAGGATGCACACAATAGGAAAACAATAAAATTTATTTTTAAAAATTTCTTCAATGCATAGAACATAATAACATTCAAATAAATATGAGTGTTGCTGATTTGGACATTATGTTCAACAATTCATTTACAAGACATCCATATCTGCCTATCCTGAAAGACTCTTATCCTTGTCCTCCCATAAGTTCACCACAGGACATTCATGCAACATATAGGACATTCTTCTTGCTTTACCCTGAAATCTGTAAGATATCAGGGAGTATGCTGACTGCCCACCTGCCATTTCTCTTTCTTCCCACATAAATAGGCCATCTTATTTTCTTATTCTTTTGATAACATTTTATTCTTTTTTAGAATTCCTTATTAATTATATGTTAGAGCATGCCTTTCCATTGACTTTTCTGTGATATTTAACTTTATATTGCGTCCTCCAGCCACAGACCAACATTTTGAGGAGGAGTAAATATATAACATCTACTATGTAACAAATATAATACAAAGTATTTTATAGATCTCTCATTTAATCTTTCTAAGAACCTTAGGATTTTTTTTTTGGCTATTATTCCTTTCTTACAATTGAGATAGCTGAAGCAAACAGAAGTTAAGTGACTTATCCATGGATATACAATTACAAATGAATATACAATTATGAAGTCTCAGGGGCCAGACTTAATTCAGATCTTCCACACTCCAGGCATAATGTTCTGTCCACCATGCCACCCAGCTGACTCTATTGTATGTCTCACAATCTCATAGCAACTTTAATACAATGTAGCTTTAAATAGGAAGATCCATTTCTACCTCTATAGGAACATCTATGACCATAATTTTATAGTCCTAATATGGTAATTTCATTCACTTTGATACTAAAAATAAGTTTAATATAATCTGTTTTTTTGCAAATCTTTTCCATTTGGGCAAGTCACTTCAACCTGTTTACCTCAGTTTTGTCACCTATAAAATGAGCTGGAGAAAGAAATGGCAAACCAATCCAGTATCTTTGCCAAGAAAATCCCAAATGGGGTCATGGAAAGTGGGACATGACTGAAAAGCAACTCACCAACAACAAAGACAGGGATTATATTATAGAGATAGCATTTTGGACAAGAAGCTACATATATAGATAATTATCTACAGAGATAAAGACATCAAGGACTGTCAAGCGGAGTTGTGACTTACCCTAGTTACATGTATTTCCTTGATCACACATCTTCTTATTAGTTTTCTCTAATTATTTGCCCACCCTTCCTGACAAATGTTACTTCCATTGATGAGAAAGCATGACTGAGGTTTATAGGTAAACAATTTTATTCTCTTGCTGTTGTTTTCCATTGATTGAATGTTATGATTATTCTAGTTCTTGCCTACTATTGACAAAAATTGTTTTCTTTTCTTTATTGTTTATTATTTTTATGTTTCAATTAATTGTATCATAATGATTAATTTTATATAAATTAATAGCACCTCAGAAACTATGGAGAATAGGAGTGCCACTGCCACCAACCCACCCACACACCCTCACACACCCCCATACCCACCCTTATACACACAATAGGGTTACTCTCTAGAAGAGAGAGACAGAGGGAAAGAGCGAGAAAATAACAGTCATAGGTTCACAGCCACATTTCTGAGAACAACAATACAAAATAAGGGGATGCAAGTGAGGTCAGCAAACCATCCCTAGCCCAGTTAGACAGATATCTTGAGGAGAGTTAGGGTTTAGTTTTATGGCTGTTATACTCTTAACCACCCCCAGGATGACTTTACTTGGCTGAATATCTTGCCAAGTTTTATTTAAAATGATTTTACCCTTTAAGCTTTCTCTATGTTTTATGTGACAATACTTATAATTGTTATTTTGAAGATTTTATAAACAAGTTCATACTCTAAACTAATGTTGCCTTTGGAAGCTATCTCCATTTTGCAGGTAAATCAAGTATTTGCTAAGGGGCTGTCTGAGTTATTTTTTTGGTGGTAATTAATTTACATTGGTTAAACATATGGGAAATTATTATTTTGTTTTTAAAATACAGTTTGTTAATATTTAATTTTTATTTTACAAAGATTCCCCATTGTATCTCCTTTCCTTCTTCTCCCAGAGAGTTGTCTATTAAATTTTCTAAAAAGGAAAAAAAAAGAAAGAGGAAAAAAATTAGGAAAACTGATTAATACATTGAAACCATCTGAAATCATATACAATGTCTCATACTCATCTACACAGACACAACTTTGGAGAGAAATGAGAAGAGATATCTTCTTTTATCTTTTCTATTGGATCAAACTTATTTTTCATACTTTCACCACATTAATCTTTTGTTTTGTGCTTATCATTCTTTATACTTAAAATTCCATATAATTTTTGCCCATTCTTCTTACTTTATTTTACATGAGTTCATAGAAATACTTCTTTGCTTTTCTATATTCTTCATCTTCAATGTTTCTAACTATGTAGTAATATTCCATTAAGTTCATGTACTATACTTTGTTTAGTCTTTTCCAACTTATGGACATCTATTTATTTTCCAGTTCTTTGCTATGACAAAGAATGCTGCTATAAACTGTTGGGTGCTTTTCTTTTAGTTAAAGCCCTACTTGTAGTATATATACAATAGTGGAATATCTGAGTCCAGAGATATAGCTATTTCACCACTTTATTTGTACAGTAACACATTGATTTTAAGAATGGTTGTACTAATTCACAGTTCCACCAACCATGCATGAATGTGTGTAATCCACTTCAACTAGTAGGCTGGCCACCTCTATTTACATATAAACACACATACCTGCATATATGTATTTATGCAGATATATATGCACATATGTACATACCTTCATACAACCAATACATACATATAAAATGCATGCATATATACATATGTGTATAATTAATTGTTCCTCAGTTTATTGCTATACTCATACTTAAAGACTTTTCCATCAAGGTAGAACCAACCAGAGATTACATTCCTTTGGGGTATATGAGGGGTTATGGGAAGACTAGCACCTCTGGTGTAAGGGCTTGCTGAGTCCGTTTCAGGACTGATAATCCAAATTTGGTGTCCAACTATCACTGAACTCTCACCTGTGTCTCCAAGAAGCTTAGCATGTGCATCAGACATGACACAGTAAGACTCTCTCCACAGATGTTCAAAACCAGGTTGACAGTAGCTGACAGGCCTCTAATCCATCAGTGTAGTAAGGTGATGTTTACTTCAAGCGTGTAAACAGTTTCCCTGGTGGAATGATAGATGAAAACAGTTTGTTCCAATGGCCATGAAGTCACCTGAGACAGGCACTGGGGAATATTTAGAGTTTGGTCAAATATCAGAGATGCCAATGTTATCCATTGCATCCTAGGCCATCACCAGTCTCTCGAGTTTTATCTTGCCATGGGACTTTGATGAGATCGGAAGAGAGTGAAGTTAATGACTGTGCAACTCTGCCTCACTTAAATGTAATTCATGTGCAAGACATCACCATCATCCACTATTTTACATTTGACTATTTTATTATTTTCCTATCTTACTATTTTATCTGTATTTAAGTCCTGGGGTGATAGGTGAGTGACAAAGCAGCAGGGGTGTAATGATACTGGGACCTGTAGTAAAAACCATGCACACAAGGAAGCATAAGGTATTGGCTCGGGCTCACTGGCCCGAAACAGCAATGGAATTTGGTAGCACTCAGGGTGTTTGAGAACCGTTTTTTTTTTTCGTTTGTTTGTTTGTTTGTTTTTTGGCAATTGGGGTTAAGTGACTTTCCCAGAGTCACACAGCTAGTAAGTGTTATGTGTCTGAGGCCAGACTTGAACTCAGGTTCTCCTGATTCCAGAGCAAGTGCTCTATCCACTGTGCCACTTAGCTGCCCCCAGAGAATCTTTTTTTAAAGGACTTTATTGCTCATCTACTGGTATGAGGAAAGGGCTGGAAAAGGTGTCCCAAGAACTGTCTGCTTCACCTAATCCTGGCCTGCTTACAATGGCAGGTGATGATCCCACCATGTGAACAAAACACACACACACAAAAAGTACAATTTTTGCAAAGATGGTTCCATTCACCATTGATACATGGAATGTGTGCACACCCTTGGACAACACAAAATCTAGTAGACCTGAGAGACAAAAAATTCTTGTTCCAAGAGAACTCAGTAGGTACCACATCCAAGCAGCAGTCCTGGCTAAAACAAAGCTAGCAAATAAAGGCTGACTTACTGAAGTTAGAGCTGGATACACTTTTATTTTGGAGAGGACATAGTGATGAAGAGCTCTGTGAACCTGGCATAGGTTTTGCAATCAGATCTAATCTAGTTAGTAAGCTTGTATGCCTCCCAAAATTAGTGAATGACAGATTTATGACAATGCAACTGCCATTTGTAGGGAAGTGTTATGCCACCTTCATCAGTACATATGCTACCACCATGATGAACCCTGAGGAGGTCAAAGAAAAATTCTATGAAGACCTGGACATCTTCATCATCAATATGTCAAAAGAGGACAAACATAATTCTGGGTGACCTTAACACCAGAGTAGGCATAGACTATCAGACATGGCAGGGAGTCCTAGGAGGAATGGAATTGGAAACAGCAACAGCAAAGGTTACTTATTATTGATGACTTTTGTGTCTCATGATTTTCTCATCACTAACACTATTTCCCACTTATCTAACCACAACAAAACTTCATGGATGAACCTTTTTCAGCTAGTACTGGTATTTAATAAGCCAAGTAACTGCAAGAAGGAGATAAAGTCATAATGTGAGAGTGATGTGGCTATATGTGACACAGAGTGCTGGACCAATTATGGAAGCATCCTCTCAAATCTAAACATTCACATTTAGCAAAGGGTAAGGCAAAATGACTGTCAGGAGAATCAATTTCAAAAGACTATAGCACTTGTGTAGGGTGAACTGCTCATTGCAGAGTTGGAAGACAAGCTGAGTCAGCACATAATAACAGTAGAACAGAAAAGGAGTGGGCAGCCTTCAGAGATTTGGTGTACATCACCACATTTTCTCATCTGGGCCAGAACATTCACAGATATCAGGACTGGTTTCACAATAATGATGGGGAAATTCAGAAGCTGCTAAATGAGAAATGAAAACTCCACAGGATTTTCCAGCAGTACAGCTCATTTTTCTCCAAGAAGGCAGTGTTTAAATCTTATTTCAGTAAGAAGGCAGATGATATTTCATTTTATACTGATTACAACAATCTAAAGCACTTTTACAATGCTCTGAATACTGTTTATGGTCCAAAGACATCTAGTGTATGTCAACTACTCAGCAATGAGGGAATCTCACTGATCAGTGATAAGGACATGATCTTGAAGAGATGGGCTGAATACTTGCACAGTGTTCTCAATAAAGCCTCATTGACCAATTCTGAAGCCATTGACCTTAGCTGGTAGTCAATTCCTTTCTAGCCAAACTTCCAAATGAAGAAGTATTGAATACCATAAGCCCCTTTTTGAAGGGCAAAGCACCTGTTGCTGATTCTATCCTAGCAGAGATCTACAAGGCAGGAGGTCCACTGCTCATATAGAAAACTGACTGGAACCCTCCAAATTATAGGGAAAGAGGAAGTTATTCTCCCAGGATATCAAGAATGCTTCCATTGTCCATCTCTATAAAGTAAAAGAAAACAGGGTGTCCTGTGACAATACCCTGGGCATCTCTCCTTTAGTCATTGTTAGCAAGATTTTTGTCAGAGTCCTCCTCAATCAGCTAATTCTTCACTTGAAAGATGGTCACCTACCCAAGAGCCAGTATGGCTTCAGAAAGGGACAAGGAATGGTTGACATGGTGTTTGCTGCCTGACAACTCCAGGAAAAATGTCAGGAGCAGCACAAAGGTCTATACACAACATTCATCAACCTGATCAAGGCCTTTGATACTGTTAGTCATGAGACTTGTGGAAGATCATGGAGAAATTTGGTTGCCTAGAGTTTGTCAATATTGTGTACCAGTTTCTTGATGGCATGCTCTCATGGCTTCTGGATGAAGAATGATACTCTCATGCTTTCCCTGTCACTAATGGAGTGAAGCAGGGCTGTATGCTTCCTTCCATGCTTTTTAGTTTGGTGTTTTTGCAATGGTGTCAGATGCTTTCAAAGAGAATGAAAATAACATCAAGGTCAACTACTACACTGATGATAAACTATTTAACTTGAAAAGACTAAAAGCTAAGACTAAAATGGAGGGAGAGTTGATATGTAATATTCCATTCACAGATGATCCTGTACTCAATGCAGCCTCTGAGACTGAGATGCAACATACTGAGAGTATGAATCGATTCTCTGCCACTTATGCTAATTTTGATCTAACAATCCACACCAAGAAAATGAAGGTTCTCCACCAGTTAGTATCATATCATATATATGTGGAACCTTTGGTTATAGCAAATGGAGAAGTTTTGTGTGCTGTGGATAAGTTCATTTACCTTGTAAATATACTTTCCAGGGATGCCCACATACATGATTAAGTTTACACACACATTGCCATAACTGTATTTGGGAGGCTCTGAAGGAAAGTATGGGAGAGAAGAGGCATTAGGCTGCCCACCAAACTGAAGATCTAGAGCCATTGTGCTGACTTCCTTGTTATTTGTCTGTGAAAAGGGACATTCTAGCAGTGTCATACCAGGAAACTGAATCACTTCAATTGGAACTGTCTTATGAAGATTTTGAAGATTACCTAGCAAGACATGGTACCAGACATTGAGGTCCTTTTTTGAACTGAACTGCCAAGCATATAAACTCTACTGCAGACAATGAATTCTGATGGGCTGATCATGTTGTTCAAATGACAAATCTGCATTTGCCTAAAATATTATTCTATGGAGAACTTGCACAAGGCAAGTGCTCACACATAGGTCAGGAAAAAAAAAACAATACAAGGACATCCTCTCTGAAGAACGTTGGAATCAGTTGTGAAACAAGGGAGACATTGGCACAGGACTGCCCAGCATGGCATTTCTGCCTCAAAGAAGATACTATGTTCTATGAGCAAAGCAGAATTGTATTAGCTCAAAAGAAATGTTTCATCAAGATAATTTTGTTGTTGTCTATTAGCTTGTTTTAAATCTAGTAACTCTGAGTTTTCCCCAGTCAGAGGTATGGGAGGTGGGAGGGAGTAGTTCTGGAGGCTTATGATCAGAACCCTTTAAGAATCCAGAATCCCTTCCATACCAAAGGGAAGAACTGGAGTAGGACTTTTCAATACAATGCATAAAATGCTATGTTAGAGGTACCATGAGAGGAGCTTAGGATATTAAAAAACCTCCAATGGTTTATCATATCCCTTCACATCAGCTTCAACCTATTTCTTCTAGCTAATTTTGTATTACTATTCCTTTTATATTCTATATTCTAGCTAACTTAGCCAACTTGCTATTTCCTGAACAGACTATTCCATCTGCTGCCTTTCAGCACTGGATTAGTCTAACTCCCATGTCTAGAATGTTCCCTATCAATACTATTACCTTTAGGGATACCTAGCTCCCTTCAAGCCTCAATTCAGGGTTTCCTGTAGAACAGAAGCAAAGAAGGAAGGAAGGAGCATTTATTAAGCACCTATGCTAAGTACTTTATAGATGTTATCCTTTTAAATTCTCACATCAAACCATTATTATTATCCCATTTACTGTTAAGTAAATTGAGGTATACTGAGGTTAAATGATTTGCCAAACACAGCTAGTAAGTATCTGAGGCCAAATCTGAATTCAGATCTTCTTGTTTCTCCACACAGCACTCTATCTATTGTCAACTATCTGACTCCAGGTAATTTTTCTAACCAGTTTCCCTCTATTGTTAGGCATATCCTCCATCCCAAATTATTTGTATGTACTTTGCATCTGTTTAGCTCTGTAAGTATTGCATCCTCTAGGTTAAGGGAAACTCTTCTAGAACAAGGACTGCTTCTTTTATGTTTTTGTATCCTAAGCACCTCTCATGGTACCTCTAATATAGCAGGCACTTCTTAAGCACTTGTGTTATTAAATGTTTTGGATGTTTATAACCAGCAGATTTTTTTCCCAAACCAAAAATAAAAGTTTTGATGGAATTTGTACTTTACACAACTTCTGTCATTTCTGTTACTTGCTAATACACCATAGATATGAATACAAATGAAATAATGGTTTATTATTAGTCCAGGCAGAGGGAATATTACTTTTTTTTTGTTGATTGATTCCCATCACTCATGTAGGAAAGAATAAAGGATTTTATATATGAAATAAGAGGAAGTTCAAAACCAGGTTTTGAAAACTAGACTCTGCAAACTCTGTGGTTTGTCATAATTCAATTAGCTTCTTAGGATGTTAGTTTCCTTACCTATAGAATGAGGGGGTTGGTATACATGACATCTATTTTACTGTTGAGCTCCAAGTCTAGTATCTTATCACCTAGTTGGCTAATTATGCCCTCATATGTCACATCCAAACTATCTAAGAGATAACATTAGTATTTTTTTCATTGAATTTATGAATTTTATATAAATGCAAAATTATAACTTTGGAAAATGTTAGTTTCTTCATAATTTATTACCTACTAGTGTCAGATTAATAACTGCAGGAGCAGGGGCAGTAGTAGAGTGTTAATATGAGAACAGACCCAGTCAGAGCAATTTAACTAAATTCTAGTAGTGGGTCAACTGTGGGAGGTCCAGTCTAGGCAGGATGGAGTGGTCTAACACAGTATATTCTAAGTGCATGGAGTTCCTGAGAAAAGGACAGGTCATATAAGTAGTAGTAAAAGGGAACCATACATAAATTTCAGAAGAATATTTGGACTAATTCTCATTTTTAATAGGAACAAATGTGCCCTTAATGGTTTCTAATCCCAAAAGTCAGGTATGTTTTCCAGCACCATGCTATTGTTAGACAATTTGGAATACTTGAAATATAACTTTAAAATAAGACTTCAGAAATGGGACATGCTACAAACTGAAGCTTATTTCTCATGGCAATTCTTGTAAACCACTGGTATTGATGAGTATTAATAGAGGTTTTTACTTTAAGGGCACTCTACAAAGTTAGAAGGATGGACTTTACTGTCAGTACAACTGCATTAGGATCATTGGATGGAGCAAGATCATTTATGAGGTCTTGGCATTTTTATAGATTTGTCTTTGCCCTTTCTGAACCAGCAGGACATTGTGTCACAGCTGTTGATCAAATGAAAAAAAAAACAAGATATTTTACTCCTTCCTGTGTCTGCAAATGGAAGGAGTAGATTTTGCCTTTATTTATTTTCCCTGTGTAGATTTGAGGAATTCAGGGAGTAGATCCAGATTTTGCTTAGGCAATCATTAAAAAGGGACATCACTATTGAATGAGAAGATATTTAAGTGGCTGTTTTGATGACTTCTATGAGTGTCATCTGATACCTCCTTCATGACAATGCCTTCATTTTGAAATCTCTCCATCATAGAAAAGATGGATCCTTTGTTTTCTTCTTTGATGCCTTTTCCTCCTCTTTCATTAGATGGTGGCAGGGATGCTTTCCTTAAAGATGATATGTACAGAGTAGACCAAAAGTAATATCATTGTCACTCTATACATCTAGGTGCTTCTTATACTTTGACAACAGCCATCAAATCAACAAGTGAATTATTGCTGTAATGTACCTTCACAGGGGAAGTATATGCTTTGCCAAAAGAGTGACATATTGCCATCATTTCTAACAACATTGTAGCTGTACCCTCTATTGCATAGAGGCAATTAGGAAAAAAAACCACTATTTCTTCACCTGTCAAAAACAGAGGGGAAAAAATCTAAAAATGAAATTTATATATTTTAAACATGCCTGCTTATCAGGATAGAGACAGAGAGGGGAAAAATTTCATATAGTTGGTTATATTACCTGTCCATCCCTACCCCCTCCCAAACCAAAATATATTTGTTGAGAAATCAGTAACATTTTGTGTTGGATATGTTTGTGTTGTCTGTCATAGTGGACAGAAGAAGGATTAAATTAGAATATTTCAGCTAGAATGTTTCAGGGCCTGCCTGATGACATTTACCTCATTGCTGCTTATCTTTTTTTCTACTTCCAGAAATGCCTATTGCTATATGCATGATTTTCTACAATGAGACAAACTGCAAAGAAACTATTTTTCCCTGAATTATAGCTTGTTGATTAGGCCAAATGGGGATACCAAGCTAAAGGAAAACAAAATAAAATACCAGTTTTACACCTCTTGGGCGATATGGAAATTGGAAATTATCACACAGAATGTATGATTCACTAGCTGCTTATCCTTTTTTTTTTCCTAATGTGTATTGCTGGAATTACTGAGAAGAGAAGAAAATAAGGTAGATGAAGGCTATCATTGTGACAGACAGTGTATTTCATATTCTTTATTTAATTTATGGGTGTGATAACATGGTAGAATAGAGTCAAGTCCTTTCTGAAATTTATCACCTGTATGACTTTCAGGAAGTCACTTCATTTTTCTGTTCCTTAGTTTCCTCATTTTCAAAATGAGTTGGTAGGACATGATGGTTTCTAAGGTTCTTTTTAGCCCTAAATCCAATTCTTGAGTGGAAGGAAGATGTCCATTCACTCAAAATACCTTAAAACTCTCTGAGCCTGTTTTGTTGCTAAAATGGGGAGAATAATCCTGTAGTATTATTTGAAGTGTTGTTGTGTGGATCAAATGAGATTACAAATGTTCTGGGCACCATTTTATACGAAAGATATTGTTAAGCATTCAGAGGAGGAAAAAAGAACAAGATGGTGAACAGCTTAGAATTCACATAAAATTCACTGATGGAACCAATGGAACTGAGTATATTTTGATTGGGGGACATATATTTCTAGCCGGTTGATACATTATTCCCCTCCACTTTATGCTCAAAGCAAGACGGGCTTCTGGAATTTTCTTATACAGAACACTCCTCCATCTTCAGTCTTTATTTCTTTCCACAGGCTTAGGTCCTCACCTTATCCTCAGTCCTATAATGCATGACTCTCTCACCTCTGCTTCCAAGAACCCATGTTTTCATTTATAATTAAACTTAAGGACTATCTTCTATGTAAAGCCTTTCTTAACTTCCCAGATGCTAAAGCCTTTTCACCCCACCCCCAATTTTATTTATTATGTGTATATTATTATATATTTATATTCTTTCATGGTCCAAGTCCACAAAGGAAATTAAGCTCCAGAACTGGGAGACTGGAAGGCTAGAAGTGTTCTTGGAAGAAATAGGGAAATTAGATGACAGAAGAGTTTTGATGAAAAACAATAATGAGTTCTGGTTTGGATATATTTAGTTTGAAATGTCTTACATACATACAAGAGAAAGGCCTCATTTCTCAAATATATAGAGAACTAAGTCAAATTTAGAAGAATACAAATCATCCCCTAATTGATAAGTGGTCAAAGGATATGAACAGGCAGTTTTCAGTTAAAAAAATTAAAGGTATCTATAGTCATATAAAATGCACTAAATCACTATTGATTAGAGAAATGCAAATTAAAAGAACTCTGAGGTACCACATCACACATATCAGGTTGGTCAAAATAACAGCAAAGCAAAATGATAGCTGTTGAAGAAGATGTGGAAAAATTAAGACACTAATTCATTGTTGATGGAGTTGTTAAACTGATCCAATCATTCCAGTGAACAATTTGGAACTGTGCCCAAAGGGGAATAAAATGATATATACCCTTTAATCCAGCAATACCACTACTAGGTCTGTATCACAAAGACATAATAAAAAAGGGAAAACAACCCATATGTACAAAAATATTTATAGCAGCTTTTTTATAGGGCCAAGAACTAGAAATTTAGAGGGTGCCCATCAATTGGGATATGGCTGTTGTGGTATATGGACAAGTTGTGGCATATGAACTTAATGGAATACTATTGTGGTACAAAAAATCTGAGTAGGCAGATTTCTGAAAAGCCTGGAAAGACTTATATGAACTGATGCTGAGTGAAGTGAACAGAACCAGGAGAACATAGTACACACTAACAACATTGTATGATGATCAACCATGATATACTTAACTATTCTCAGCAATGCTATGATCCAAGATAATTCTGACAGATTCATGACGGAAAATACTATCCACAGCCAGAAAAAGAACTATGGTGTCTGAATGCAGATTGAACCATACTATTTACCTTTTTTTCTTTTTGCTTTTTATTCCTTGTGATTTTTCTGTGTTGTTGGGACTATTCTTTGATAAAATGACTAATATGTAAATGTTTAACATGATTATGCATGTATGTTCTATATCAGATTGCTTGTGGAGGGGGGGAGAGAAGGGAAGGAAGGAGAAAAATTTGGAACCCAAAATCTTACAAAAATGAATGTTGAAAAGTATCTTTACATGTAATTGGAAAAAAATACTATTAAGTTAAAAAAATAGAAAAGAAGACAGGTTTTCTTGCTCTTGGTACCGTTTACTTTCCACTATACTATGCTGCCTTCTTCTAGAAAGCAATCTGTTTAACTACAACTCATTCGGACATTGCCTCAGTATGTTTTCATTTTGTACCTTTCAGTATTTACCTTATTGTTACTTCAAGATATTTTCTCATATTTTTCTTCCTGTTCATGGGAAAACTTCTATAAAAAGTGGATTATTTGGTGTCTCTACTTCTTCTCCATTCACTCTTATTTCAACTCCTGGCAGTATGATTTCTAATCAACCTCACCACTCTACTGAAACTGCTCTCTTAAGGATATCAATATCTTCTCATCAAATCCAGTGATTCTCAGTCTTCATATTAATTGACTTATCTGCATCATTTAAAAGTGACGATTCTTCTTCTGGATAATTCTGGATTCTTCTTTTTGCATGAAGCCATTCTCTTCTAGCCTTCTTTTTATCTCACTGCTCCATTTCTATTTTCTTAATTTGTTCATTATCATCCTTCTACCATGCAAGTCTGTGCTTTTTCCAGGGCCCTGTCCTAGGCCTTCCTCTTTACTTTTATTTTCTCACTTGTTAGTTTCATCTGTTTCTGGCTTCAATTATCAGGTTTATTTCCCTAGATGATTCAAATCTCTATACCTTGCTGTAATCTCAACTCATAGGTCCAGCAGCACCTCTCCAACACCCCCAAAATATTAAGTATGTGCATGATAAATGCTTATTTGTGAAGTGATTGATTGACCCCCTACCTGAGTCATGGGATTATAGATTTAAACCTTGACAGGACATTATATGCAATCTAATACAACTCTCTTTTATGAAATATAAAGAAAATAAAACTGAAATATAGAGAGATGATATTCAAGTTCACATAAATTAAAAGAGATAGAATGTGAAGCATAGTCCTCTGACTCAAAAACAATACCAAGTTGCTAGCACTTTCCCTTTGATAGTATTTCCCATCAACTCTGGATGTTATATACCAAATTATTTGCATGTTGTCTCTTCCCATTAGAAATAGGTACTATGAAACGGGGGTCACTTCCAAGAATCAAGATGGTGGAATAAGAAGTTAGTTGCTCTCACTCTCCCCTATTGACCTCTGAAAGCCCAGAAAATGTCACCCCAGGACAAACCCTAGAACAGCTGAGCCAGCAGAAAAATGGATACAGCAGTCTTGAAGCCCAGGAAGATAAGGGGAATTAATGGGAAAGGCCCCTCTTGCTTTAGAGGAGGGAAAGTGGTAAATAATGGGAAGCATCCCACCAAGCCAGCAGTAAGTACTACTGCAGAAAACCAGGAGGAGGTGCTGAGCCCCGGGAAGGTGGAACAGGCAAGCACCAACATCAGGAACCCCCATTCCCCAACTCCTAGTACTTCAACACAGGCAGAGGAACTGGTAAACACCAGCTTGGAAAACTGCCACGTGTGCCAGCATTCTCCAGCAGCCAACTCTCCCAGTACTTCAGCAAAACTCCAGGTTGACAGACATCCTCCGGAAGCCAAACATTTGAGTGTTTTAAAGAAGTCTGGGTGAGCAGGCATCCTCCAGGGTCCAGACTCCCCACCCCTACCCTGAGATCTCCAGTGCTGCTGACCCTAGTTTGGCATCATGAAAGCTGCCAGATCGCTACAGCCTCTGGCTGCCAACACTTAAGGCCCCAGCACACAAAGCCAGTAACCAGGTAACAGGCTCCCATCACAAGAAATTTGGGTCAATGCCCCCTGTGCTTCAGCAGGGGAGCTCAACTTTAAAAGCCAGGAGATAGGCAAACACCATGAGCAGAAAGAAGAGACAGACAATAACCATAGAATCTTATTATGGGAACAGGGAAGATCAAGGTACAAATTCAGAAGAGGACAACATTGTCAATACACCCACAACTCAAAGGGGAATATGAACTGGTCTCAAGCCCAAAAAGTCTCCTTGGAAGAGCTCAAGAAAGATTTTAAAAGTCAAATAAGGGGGTGGAGTCAAAATGGTGAAGAAAGAGCAGTTAATTGCTTGAGCTTTTCCCCAAAACCTACCAAATACCTGTTAAAATGGCTCTAAACAAATCCCAAAACAGCAGAACCCACAAAAAGAGTAAAACAAATATCCAGCCCAAGACAATCTGGATGGCTGATTAGAAAGATCTATTGTACCAGGCTGGGAAAGGAAAGCAGTTCAGCATGGGTGTGCAGGCAAAACAGGCCTCAGCGAACCTGGAGCAGGTCTCATGGGACTGAATCTGGGTCAGCTATGGTGATTTCCAGACTTCTCAACCCACGAACACCAAAGAGAACTTAGAAAGTGAGGAGGAAAAGTCTATGACTGCAGTGAGAGAGAAGCTCAGTCCCAGTCTCAGTCCTTGTGCGGCCTTGGGGCAGCAGCTGCCTCAACAGCTTCTGGTCCACAGACAGAGGGGGAATTGAGTGACTGATCAGAGGGGGATTACAGGTATCTATTTGCTGGTGCTGAGGCAGGGCTGGCTTTGCCCATGCTAGGTTCTGGGCCACAGTTCTGGGTGGTGGTCCTGGGGTGAGGATGAATGCTGGTGTGGTGGATCTTGTAGTGGCAGTGGAGAGGGAATTCTCCTCACAGTTCCAAGGCAGAAAAGATTGCTTGTGGCCACTCATAGACCAGAGGACAGGCCAAGAAAGGAGTAAACACCTTGCCCTTGACCATACATATGCACTTTGGAAGAACCAAAAATTTACAGGTCCCTAGAAGTATCTCTGAAAACAGTTGCACAAAACCCCTGAAGTTTGGGACAGTACATTCTCCACACTGGAAGCAGAACTCTACTTTAACAAATAGTTTATAACTCAAGTAATTGGCTGGGATCATGAGCAAACTTTACCAAAAAAAAAAGTCAGAACATAGAATCTTTCTTTGGTGACAAAGAAGATTAAAATATACAACTAGAGGAAGACAACAAAGTCAAAGCTCCTACAATGAAAGCCTCCAAGAAAAATATGAATTGGTTCTAGGCCATGGAAGAGCTCAAAAAGGATTTTGAGAAACAAGTAAGAGAAGTAGAGGAAAAACTGGAAAGAGAAATAAGAGTGATGCAAGAAATTCATGAAAAACAAGTCAACAACTAGCTAAAGGAGACCCCAAAAAAACTGAACAAAATAACACCTTAAAAATAGCCTAACCCAAATGGCAAAAGAGGTCCAAAAAGCCAATGAGGAGAAGAATGTTTTAACAAAATTGGTCAAATGGAAAAGGACATCCAAAAACTCACTGAAAAAAATATTTCCTTAAAAATTAGAATGGAGCAATTAGAAACTAGTGAATTTATGAGAAATCAAGACATTGTAAAACAAATTCAAAAGAATGAAAAAATAGAAGATGTGAAATATCTCATTGGAAAAACAACTGACCTGGAAAAAAGATCCAGGAGACAGAATTTAAAAATGATTGGACTATCTAAAAGCCATGATCAAAAAAAGAGCCTAGATATCATCTTTCAAGGAATTATCAAGGAAAACTGTCCTGATATTTTAGAACCAGAGAGCAAAATAAAAATAGAAAGAATCCACCAATCACCTCCTGAAAGAGATCCCCAAAAGAAAACTCTCAGGAATAATATAGCCAAATTCCAGAGTTCCCAGGTCAAGGAGAAAATATTGCAAGCAGCCAGAAAGAAATAATTCAAGTATTGTGGAAACACAATCAAGGTAGCACAACATTTCACAGCTTCTACATTTTATGTCTAGAGGACGTGGAATATGATATTCCAGAGGACAAAGGAGATAGGATTACAACCAAGAACCACCTACCCAGAAAAACTGAGTATAATCCTTCAGGGGAAAAAATGGAAATTCAGTGAAATAGAGGACTTTCAGGAATTCTTGATGAGAAGACCAGAGCTGAATAAAAAATTTGACTTTCAAATGCAAGACTCAAGAGAAGCATGAAGAGGTAAACAGGAAAGAGAAATCATAATAGACTTATTAAGGTTGAACCGTTTACATTCCTACATGGAAAGATGATATTTGTATCTCATGAGACCTTTTTCAGTATTAAGGCAGTTGGAGGGAAAATAAAATTATATGTATGTATTGATAGATAGATAGATAAAGGGCACAGGGTGAGTTGAAGATGAAGGGGTGATATCTGGACAATAAAATTAAGGGGTGAGAGAGGATTATACTGGGAGAAGGAGAAAGGGAGAGGTAGAATGGGGTAAATTATCTCACATAAAACAGACAAGAAAAAGTTTTTTACGGTGGTGGGGAAACGGGGGAAGGAGAGAGGGAATGAGTGAATCTTATTCTCATAAGATTTGGCCTAAGGAGAGGATAACATACACACTCAATTGGCTATGGAAATTTATCTTACCCTACAGGAAAATGGGGGGAAGGGGATAAGAGAGCAAGGGGATGACAGAGGGGAGGGCAGATTGGGGCAGGGGGTAATCAGAAGCAAACACTTCTGAGGAGGGGCAGGGTCGAAAGAGAGAATAGAATAAACAGGGGGTAGGATAGGATGAAGGGAAATATAGTTAGTTGTCTACAACATAACTGCTATGGAAGTGTTTTGCATGACTACACATGTATAACCTATATTGAGTTACTTGTCTTCTCAATGAGGGTGGGTGGGGAGGTAGGAAGGGAGAAAATTTGGAACCCAAAATTTTAAAAACAAATGTTAAAAGTTGTTTTTATATGCAACTGGGAAAAAAGATATCCAGGCAATGGGGCATAGAAATATATCCTGCTCTACAGGAAAATAGAAGGGGAAGGGGATAACAGAAGGGGGTAGGGGAAAATAGAAGAGAGGGCAGATTAGGGGAAGGGGTATTAAAAATGCAAGCCATCTTGGTATGGGGGGAGGATTGAGATGGGGGGAAATTTTGGAATTCAAAATCTTGTTGAAGTGACTGTTGAGAATTAAAATTAAATTCATTAATTTAAAAAAGTCAAAGAGATAAAAGAAAAAAATGGGAAAGAAAAGGAGAGGCTTTCAAGAGAGAGCCAATAGCTTGGAAAAGGAACAACAACAATTGACTGTAGAAAACAAGTCATCAAAAAATACAATTGACCAAATGGGGAAAAAGAAAGTACACTGAAGAAATCAATTTCTTGAAAAGTATAATTGGTCAAATGTAAAATGAGGCACAGAAACTCACTGAAGAGAGCTCCTTAAAAAGTAAAATGGGCCAAATGGAAAAAGAGGCACAAAATCTAATAGAAGGAAATGATTCATTAAAAATTAGAATTGGGCAAGCGAAAGCTAATGACTCTATGAGATATCAAGAATTAGTCAAACAGAAACAAAAAAGTGAAAAAAAAATAGAAAAATAAATGTAAAATACCTCATTGGTAAAACAAGTGACCTAGAAAATAGATCCAGGAGAGACAATTTTAAAATTATTGGTCTAACTGAAAACTGTGATGAAAAAACAAGAACCTGCATAGCATCTTTCAGGAAATCCTCAGGGAAAACTGCCCAGAGGTCCTAGAACCAAAAAGTAAAGTAATCCTTGAAAGAATCTACTAATCACCTCCTAAAAGACATCCCAAATTGAAAATGCCAAGGAATATTGTAGCCAAATTACAAAATTACCAGGTCAAAGAAAAAATACTGCAAGCAGTCAGAAAGAAATAATTAAAATACCATGAAACCACAGTCAGTATTACACAGGACCTTGCAGCTTCTACATTAAAAGATCTGAGGGCATGGAATATGATATTACATAAGGCAAACAAACTTGGATTACAACCAAGGATAAACTACCCAGGAAAATTATATATAATCTTTCAGGGGAGATGGACATTTAATGAAATAGGGGACTTCCAAACCTTTCTGATGAAAAGACCAGAGCTCACCAGAAAATTTGATCTTCAATTACAAGACTCAAGAGAGACATAAAAAGTTAAATAGGAAATTAAAAAAAAGCATGTTATTAATAAGGACAAACTGTTTACATTCCTACAAGGGAATATGACACTTGTAACTCTTGAGAACTGTATCATTATTACAACATTTAAAAGAGGTATACATAGACAGAGGGTGTGGTTATAATTTGACTTTCATGTGATGATAAAAAATCTAATTAAGCACAAAAAGGGATTTTTCTGGGAGAAGAGAAAAGGAGAATGAAGACAAAGGTAAATTAAATCACATGAAAAGGCACAAAAACCTATTATAGTGGAGGGAAAAAAGGGAGGGAGATGAGCATTGTTTGAACCTTACTCTCATCAGACTTGTCTCAAAAAGACAATAACATAATCAGTTAGGTATAGAAATCTAACTTACCCTATAGGAAGACGGAGGGGAAAGGAGAAATAAAAGGAAGGAGTGGATAGAAGGGAGGACAGACTGAGGGAGGAGATGGTTGAAAACAAAACTCTAATGAGGTGGGAAAGGGAAAAAGGAGAGAGAAAAAAAACATAAGGGAGGGGAGGATAGAGAGAGAGACAGATAGTAATCATAACTGAATATGAATGGGATGAACTCTCCATAAATGGAAGTGGTTAGCAGAGTGGATTGAGAACCATAATCCTACAATATGTTGTTTAAAAACCTGGAAAGACTTACACAAACTGATGCTGAGTGAAATGAGAAGAACCAGGAGAACACTGTACACAGTAACAGCCACATTGTGTGATGACTGACTTTGATAGATGTAGTTCTTCTCAGCAACATGAAGATCCTAGACAACTTTGAAAGACTCATGAGGAAAATGCTATCTGCAACAAGAGAAAGAACTTTGGAGTCTGAATGCAGATAGAAGCATCCTATTTGCTCTCCTTTTCTTTTGTTGTTTTGTTTCACTTCCTCTTTCTCGTGGTTCCTCACATTAGTTTTAACTCTTCTTTACGTCATGACTAATGTGAAAATATGTTTAATATGAATGCATAAGTAGAGCCTATATAAGACTGCATGATGACTTGGGGAGGGGGGGAAGAGAGGGAAAGGGAGAAAATTTAAAACTCAAAATCTTATGGAAGTGAATGTTGAAAACTAAAAATAAATTAATTATTTTAAAGAAAAGAAATAGGTACTTTGAAGGTAGTGACTATTTTTACCTTTCTTTGTGTCTGTAATGCTTACCATAATTTCTAATACATAGGCAGAATTTAAATGTTCTTTGATTGATTGTATTTGATTGATTCTAATTGTTTTCAACTTCTCCCTCTCCAGTCCAACCCTTGCATATACCAAAATAATCTTCACAATTAAAAAAATCTAACCGTTACTACCTTACTCAAAAATTCCATCAACAGAGCCAACTATGTATAAAGTATTCTGCAAATCTTAAACTTTTGTATAAATGTTATCATTATCATCATTATCACTCTATTGCCACTGGTTGAAAAACAAAGAAAAAACTCCTTATCCCGACATCTTAGGCATGCCACAAAATCATTCCAAATGTTCTAGTCTTAGTTCCCCTTCAGATGTGCTACCACTTTGCCTGCTGATATTTTCTTCCCTATTGGTCCAGGTCAGGTGACACCCTTTCTATAAATGCCTTTAATTTTTCTGCATCCTCTTCTCCAAAGTCCTTTCTTGCCTAATAACATTCTAATTGCTTTACAGATATTTATCATATGTCTTTCAGTTTATTTTAAATTTATCTGATCACAAAACCACTGCTCTTTTTCATATGTGTTGCTTCAGTACCTAGCATTTTACATTGTTATATTTACATATAAAATTTTACATTGTTATATTTACACACAACAGGTATTTATTAAATATTTTTGGGTTGAATACAGTTATGTTCTTGTTGTTTCATGTGTGTACCACAGTGAAATTTATGTAGCCTAGAATTCAAGGGAGTCACATTTTATCTCAGATCTTCTACTAACTTGAGTGATTTAAGCAAATAATTTCTTCTTTTTTCCTTTTGTTTCCCCTTAAGGTATGTGGGAAACCTAATATATCACCTACTCTCCACAGATTTGTTTGGCGATCAAGAAAAACTATGGACAAAATAACATTTTACAAAAAAAAAAAATACAATTTAAACAGAAGATTATATAATTTTCTTCTCCCCTCAAATAGCATATAGCCTCTTCAAAAAGTGATCTATAGGTCTTTTTGTGTATACATCTCTCCAAAACACTTAAAAAAGCCATCACAATAAAAGAAAACTTAAAATATTTCCTAGCTTATTCTCTCTTCTTTTTCTGCTCTCTGTCTCTGTGTGTCTGTCTCTGTGTCTGTGTCTGTCTGTGTCTGTGTCTGTCTGTCTCTCTTTGTCTTTCTCTCTGTCTCTCTCTGTCTCTGTCTCTTGTTTGAAGTAAACCATTTAATCTGTCATCCTACATAAATATAGATCAGGAAGCTTGTGGCTAGTTCATAACTCATGTGAAAAGAGGAAAATTCAGCATGAAACAACCCTAGGATATAACTGTTAAAACCTAATGAGACAGAATCATATAAAGAGGGATATGGCCAAGTTGACAAGCCCTGCCATAGTTCATGTGTGGAGTATTGCATTTAGTTGAAGATATTACCTTTCATCAGGAGTATTAGACATTTTAGCCATTTCAGAAAGGATATTTCAAATGGGTATATGTCCAGAGGAGGATGACCAGGGTGTATAAGACAATGAGTTGAATGAATTTCCAATATTTAGCCTATGCGTATTTAAAGGTTGTCAGACAGAATAAACAGTAACTTTATAGCACTTTACTCCAGCTAGGAGAACCAGGACCAACTGACAAAACATAAAGGGAGGCAAAGCTATGTAACAATAACTCATGATGGAGTAAGTACCCTCTCATTAAACTAATTCAATTAGAAACTGAATGGGAACTAGCCATAAAAAAGTTGCAGAAGGGATTGATCCTTCTAAGAATGATTTGAAGATATATCTCTATCTGTATACACATAAAGATAGAGATACATGTACATATGTATGCATATATACATACAAACATGCATATACATATATGTATATGTATATATGTATACACATACATATATACATATTATAATATCATTTATCTTGTATCAGAGTACCAAGAAAAGGCATTTCTCTCTAGCTTTATAGCACACAAATGGTATATTTTGCTCAAGGCAAGATGACATTAAATTTAAGAGATAAAAATCATTCAAACACATTCTGCAATCTTTGAGCATTCAGAATTCTCATTAAGTTTATATCCTCTATTATGGTATCTCACAATGGCATCAAAAGCCCTTGAACAAGCTCATAAAAGTTAATATCTCACCTCAAGGGTAGAAATCATCGATTCTCTCTGATATAAAGGTCATGGGTCAATTTTGTATTATAGATAAGTTGGAGGTAAGAATGAACTTCAAATCTTAATCATTTGGTAGATTAGTATACACATTTCATGAAAAGGATATTCTGAGTTGGGGAAAATGAAAATAAAAATAAAAAAAAAAGCTAGTCCTACTTTCTATACTAAATTGCTTGTCATCCTTAAGATAACATCTTTTTTTTTAGGTGAGGAATTTAAACTAAATGCCATAGGAAATGTGTAGATAAATGAACTAGAAACATTTATACACATACTGTTACTACTTGCATGAGTTGGTTCTACCTGACAAGATTTAGAGGTTTAGGTGGAAAATAAAACTAAAAGAAAAAGAACCAATCACTCTATTACTCTAGAACCAAATTTGAAAAATTTGAGCATAGTGTCTCTTCCTAGAACACAGTTTCCATTTTCTGCTGGGCGGTACTAGAAGCATGACTTCTCTTGGTCTGTGGCTCAACTGTACCTCTCACTTTGGAAGCCAGGGGGCTTCACTGAAATATCTGCCAGAATAATCAAACTGAATCTCGATTACTATTAGGTCCAATGTTTCTATGAGTGAATGGTGACTCACTTATTCTATTATAGGGATAGAGTACTAAATGTAGGAATCATGAAGAAATAATTTAAAATGAGTTTACTGTCATGAGATCATAAAAATAAAGAAAAATAAAAGAAACAAAGAGCCTTGGAACTATTGTTCCAGTTTTGAGAGCAAGCTAAGTAAATATAAGAGAAGACTGGAAATAAAGTGCCTCTTTTTCATGTTCTTTTTCAAAGGGAAGAAATCATGTTTTAGAATCCTATCTTTAAAAAGAGATTGTATTCCTCTACTTTGATTTTTCATGTTCCTTAGAACAATTCATGTCATCCAATGTATATATTTTAGCTTATATAGTTCTTTCAAAATTAAAGATAGAATTTGTACTCAGACTGCAAAAAGACTATCCTCTGCTCTTAATGAGCTTGCAATATAATGCGGGAAATAAGATGTATGTATGTATATGTCTATACACACATATATGTTTATATATGTATATTACATGTAAGTATATATGTAAGTAGGCCACATATATGACAAATATAAAGTAATTAACAGAAGGAAGGCAATAGAATTAAGAGGGGTTAAGATTCTCACACTGTATACCAAGATACCAAGATAAAGTCAAAATGGATGATTTGGAAGTAAAAGGTGATTTAATAAAAAAAATAAGGGAGCAGGGGAACAAATAACTTGTCAGATCTATGAATAAGGGAAGAATTTATGACCAAACAAAAGATAGAAGAGCATGGATAATTTTGATTATATGACATTAAAGAGTTTTTTTAACAAACAAAACCAACGCAGCCAAAATTAGCATGAAAATGGGGGGGGCAGCTATGAGTAAAGCAAGTTTATTTGACAATGCTTCATTTCTTAAATAAATACGGAGTTGAGCCATTTTTTTTAAATAAGGCATGTTTCCCAATTTATAATTATTCAAAGTACAAGAAGACGCAATTTTCAAAAGAAGAAATTAAAGCTATCAATAGCTATGTGAAAATTGCTCTAACTTACTTTTGATTAGAGAAACGCAAATAAAAACAACCCCGAGATACCACATATCCCCTAACAGATTAGCCAACATGGCAGAAAATGAAAATGACAGATACTAGGAAAGATGTGAAAAAATAGGTACCCTAATGCACTGTTGGAGAAGTTGTGAAATGGTTCAATCATTCCAGAGAACAATTTAGACCCATCTAGATAAAACCTTTGACTGAGCAATAACATTATTTTGCAGTCCAAAGTGACCAAAGAAAAAGGACAATGACCTATATGTACAAAAGTATTTATGGCAACTTTTTTGTGATGGCAAAGAATTGGAAATTGAGAGAATGTCCATCAGATGGGGAATGGCTAAATGAAATTGTTGCACAGATTTGATTAGGATGGAATACTATTGTCCTACAAGAAATGATGAGTTTGATGATTTCAGTAAAACCTTGGATGACCTATACAAACTGATAAAAGGAGAAATGAGCAGAACCGGGATAACATTGTACATATTTAATAATATTGTCATGATAACCAACTGTGAAAGACTTGGTTACTCTGATTAATCTGATCAATCCAGGACAACTCCAAAGGACTCATGATGAAAAATACTATCTACCTCCAGAGAGAACTGATGAACTTTGAGTGCATATTAAACCATTTTTTAACCTTATTTTTTCTTTTTTTTTCTTTGGCAACATGGTTAGTATGGAAACATGTTCTGCATCACTTTACATGTAAAATGGGGTATTATATTACTTGTCTTGTCAATGGGGGTGAGCAGGAAGAAGGATGAAAATTTGGAACTCAAAAATGAATATTAAAAATGTAAATGTAATATAAAAAGAGGTGATGGCCAAGGCTCCCTTTAGAAGGTGGACTTCTGTTTGGGAATTAAAGGAAATCAGGAAGTTCAGTAGTTACAATGGAGAAGGGAGAGCATACTAGGCATACAGAACTTCCTGAGAAAATGCCCTGAGCTGAGAGATGTCTGATCACATTTGTGGGATATTCAAGGAGGCCAGTGTCACTGGACTGAAGAGTACAAATAGAAAACTTTAGAATGTAGAAAGCTTTTGGTATGGACTGTTTTATTGTTGTTGTGGCTACTACTGCTGCTGCTGCTGCTCCTGTTTGTTTGGTATGTTTTTGCCTTTGTTTGTATGCCCAACACTTAGTACAATGCCTGGCAAATAACAAATGTTTAATCTATGCTTGCTGATTAACTTAAATGTTTTTATATCTAAAAGTAAATCAGGGATTAGAAAGAACAGCATGGCTTCATCAAAAATGTGTCAAGCCAGATGTCCTCATGACTTCTTTTGACAGGATTGCTAATATAATTATCAAGGATAGTGCTGTGGATATACTTTACCTAGATTTTAGCAAAGTTTTTGATAAATAGCTTACATTCTTTTATGGAGAAAAAACATAATAATATAATTAGATGGTTTTATGATTTGCTGGATAGATGAACTCAAAGACAGTCATGAATGATTTGCAGGTAGTCTGCACCTGGAAGTATACCAAGAATTTTTTTTTCTTTCACCTCTGTTGTTTAACATTCATAAAATTGAATCAGATCAGGGCATAGATGATGTCCTTATTTGAGGATGGCATAAATCTGAAAAGGACAGATAACATAATGGATAGTATAATCAGTAATCAAAAGAATCTTGACACTAAGGCATTTAATTGAATCTAGTAAGATAAAATTCAATATAAGGATAAAGTTATATTTTTTCTAACCTCCACCCAAATAATTTCACAAGTACAAACTATAGGAAACATAATTAGAAAACATTATTTAAAAAAGTTAGTATATTAGTGGACTGTGACCTCAATGAGTCACCAGTGTGATGTGGGGCATATAATAATCATTATAATGTTGAGCAGAATTAAAAGTCATGTCTTCCATGGGGAGGGAGGGGGTAGTTCCTTTATACTTTATTTTCATTTGAACTCATATGGAGTATTGTCTTCAGTTATGGGCACTATGGTTCAAAAAGGTCATTGACAACTTGGAGAGTGTCCAGAGTTGGGCAACTAGAATAACGAAGGTCCTTTATGTCTGTCGTACGAAGAGATTTTATTTAATTTTATGCATTTAGCCTGGTGGGGGGGAAAGACTCAGTGAGGGGTATGATGTCTATATCCATTAATTTGAAGAATTTCCATGTGAAAATGTAATACTTATTTTTGACTCCAGAGAGCCAAAATAAGAGAAATGAGTGGAAGTTACATAAAAGCAAAATTAATTTGAATGTCAGGGAGAAATCATTTAACAATTAGACATACCTTCAAAATGAAAAAGGCTGCCTCAGTAGGTGGTAGGTTCTCCCTCTTTGGAAGTTTTCTGGAGGAGATGGTCTTTAATCTCTTGCACACGCTATAGAAGAGATTCCTTTTATTTATTGAATAAACTAGATAGTGAATGAAGTTATGAGTTGGAAGAAGCTGTCAAATTATGTTATTTATCTCTTGGAATTAATATCATATTTGATCAAATGGTCTAGATTCTCAAAATTTTGGGGGAATACTGACTTTCTTATCCAACATGTTCACCACCTCTACTAGTTTTATGTCATCGTCAAAGTTGAGAATCATGCCAACTATGTCTTTATTGAATTAATAAAAATATTAACTAGCACAGAACCAAGTAAAAATCTTTGGGAAATTCAGCTAGTGACTGTCTCCCATGCAGATGTTGGAACATAACCATTTGATCATTTGCATCTGCTTTTTGAGCACTCTATAATTACAACTTGAACTGAATCCATCCAATTGTATTATTTTCTAGTCCATATTTCTTTTCGTCATCAAAATAATAGTGAGATATTTTATTAACTGCTTTAATCAAATGTATGTAAATTATATTCATTATAGTACATATGAATATATTAGGTAAATGAAATTTAACATATCTATTTTTATACCCCAAAACTCTCACAAAATCTTGTCAACCATATAAGCTTAATAAATGTTTGCTTACTATATCAAATGCCTGTTCTGGCATTATTGCAAGCCTCTTTATTTGCTCTGAAACTTGTCAGCTATATTTCTGGGCAGGTTGAATTTAGGGTTACTCTCTAGTAGGATCTCACTGATTTTTATTGATCTGGAATTTGTCCTCATTTTTCAACACTTTCTTAGCATATTTTTTAAAGGAAAAACTGAACTAAGTTTTTTTTTTTCCTTTTCTTTCATTGTCTTTTACCAGGAGAATATTATTTCTCAGGTAATCTTGCTAAGTTCCATGTATACATTAAGTATTCTTAGGATTTTTTTTATTACACTCTTAGCTATATTGCCCCATTTATTAATTGTTGGTCTATTTCTATCATTTTCTTTTTCACAGAGTCTACTGCTTTAAAACTTTGCATCATCTGTTTTAGACTACTGATTTTTTTTATTCTTGTTAAAGAGTTTTAATTCCTTTCCTTTAATTAGCTTATCCATTGACTCAATCACTCTGAAGATTTTTGTAGTGGGTCTATTTTAATTTCTAGGATAATGACTTTTAGAGTGTTTCTTAAGAGGCAACACACCATTACAGATACAACTTTGGAGGGCATATCAGGAATGGTCCTGTAACTGATGCATCCTACTTTTTTTTTTCTGGACAAGTTGCTTAATTTACATGTGCCTCACTTCACTCATCTGAAAAATGGAGATATTATTAACTGCAATATCTACCTTACATATAATTTTGAATAATTTTATTTCAATCTTTAAAGTCCCATATAAATTTCAGTTTTTACTATTATTCTTATTTCACCTAGAGACCTTTCATTTCTCTCATTTACCACAGAGCATTAATTTTAATAGAGGCATCTTTCCTGACTCATTTTATTCATTCTATCTACTGAATTTTCTCCAGGACTTTCCTGGTAAGGATTTCATTTATCCTACCTCCACCTTTTCAGTCATTCTTGTTTGTTTTATTAGTTGGCAGATTATGTTTTTTTTTTCCTTTTTTGAAGTAGTGGAGTCAAACTAGGCTTAAGCAACTCAGAAGTCACTTGATCATTTTCTAGGCTCTCCTGTAAGGCTTTCAATAATTCTGTGCTGTTTATCCTTGAAAAACACCTTCCTCTATTATCTCCTCATGATGTTACTAAATTTGGCTGTGAATTATGTAATACCATAAATTGGGGGAGGGAGATCTGGATTTATGATTTCATCTACGTGGGTGAATTTCTAATGTGGAAACCTCTTATACTAATACAGAATATCAACTTATCTGTTACATGTTATCTTTCAGTTTCCTGGGACCCTTATAGGTTAAATGAATTTCATCTGGTCACACAACCTTGTATGTTTCAGAGACAAGTCTTTCTTACACCTATGCCATGGCAGCCCTTTATCCACTGAACCACAGCTGCCACTCAACAATCTTAGAACCAAAATTGCATTTGACCAAAATGTGAATGGAAGAATAACTGATGGCTTTAGGTAGGCTATAACACATTACCAAGGATTCTGAGGAATATGTCAAAATAAGCCTCATGAGGAACATACTAGAAATGATGAATAAGTAATATAGCCATATATACCCTGAACACTACAGTGGTACTCCAGAATTATTATAATAAACAAGAGAGAAATGCCTTTAACATATTGGGCACACCATTCTATAGTATTAATATCTCAAGAATAGCAGATACTGGTAAGGCATGGAAGAGCTGTGCACTGTACTATGAGAGGGACTACACACACTAATGAAATCATAAATCCAAAGAAATCTCATTTCTAAATACCTTCAATTAGGAAAAATGAAATCTGTTTTATTTTTTTCTTAAGATCTATATGCTTCAAATTTAATATTACATAGGAGACATTTGTATTATCCTTCCATGACCTTATTACTTTTCATTCACTGAAGTTTACAATTACACATACTCTCATTCCCACAACCTTCCAGTTTGAGTAGATATTTCACAGTAAATTAAAAGTCTCCCTTAAGTTTTATTAAGCCAAGCTATTTGTGTCATTTTAAACTTCTCCATCACACTGTTCAAATTCATTTTCTAAATTATTAATGTCCATGTTCAATAACAGTATCTCCCAAACTGATTCATGGAGTATATGTTATTAAGTGTCTTCTACTCTGAGGAGTAGCTGCTCACTGCCACTCAGTTATCTAGCAATTAACCTATGCTCCTTAAATCCTAAAAAGGTCATCAATAATAAACTGCTATTCTAGGAAAATACAGTTATCTGATCATCCACAGAAATGTCCATCCTGGTTAATATTTGCTCTAGTAGTCAACATTTTACTCATTAAGAAAATCTCTAAATTCATTACTTTTTACATAAAAACCTTCAGCACTCCTAATCTGTATAACATGACACTTACTCAAAATAGACATAATCATCCAATGGAAGCACATTAACCAATTTTTACTCAATCTCTTGATATCCAAAACCCCTCTCCATGCTCTGTATTTATTACTCATTGTTATCAACAGTTAAACAACCTTGTTAATATTATATCTACAATAACAACAGCAATAATAATTCTTTAGGCATCCAATCTATCATCCACAAGGATGAAGGGACAAGAAAAAAAAAGTAAGAGTGTATTAGGTAGGCTAGGGTCTTGTAGAGTAGGGACTTTAAGGACACAGGAACATTAAAGGAAAGAATCACATATCTTAACATATTAGTCTTAATTAATATTACCAGAACACATTATGTGGTCAGGGAAATTCACACTTCAAATGCCACAGAACTACCAATATTTTTACAGAATGGCACAGTGATAAAATTTCAGAGTTTGGAGCAACTGTGGAGATCAATAAGTATAATCTATACCTAAGTTATAACATGTGTAATAAAAGGTCATCTGACCTTTACTCAAAGATCAGTAATGAAGAGGAATCCACTACCTGTTAAGCACCCTTATTTCACTTTTGGAAACCTATGTTCCTGGCACATAAGTGATACTAAATACAGGTTTGTCAATTCATTGATTGATTGGAGTAGGGATTAGTTTTTGTTTTCAACCTGAAATTAATCTTAAATTTGAATTTTTGCAACTTTTACCCACTGTCTCTCATTCTTAAACTTAAGGAATCAAACATAACAAGTCTAATCCATCTTCCATGTGACAGGTCTTCAAATACTTGAAGATAACTATCATGCCTCTGCCCTATTCTATTCTTTACAGTATTTTCTTCTACAGTATTCTATGATATTCTCTTCACCTGGATAAGTAATCACAATTCCTTCACTTGAATCTCCTATGAAATGAAGATTCATTCTCTCTCCACCAGTCTACTTCCCCCCTCTGCACCCTAGAAACACAGAATTCTTCTTGAACACATTTTAAGATAGACTCAATAAAATCCAATCAACTTAGTGATTACCATTCTACTTTCAGAATTAAAAGTATGGCTTTTTAAATAATTTTTGATAGCTATTATATTCTCAGTAAATAAAAATATTATTTTTGAGAGGTAGGTATGTTTGCTTCATACGTCGTCTGCTTGTTTTTCTCAAATTAGTACAAAGGAGAAATACAAGAATAATTTTGAAGAAATGTATGAGCAAAAATAAAAATGGACTGATCAAATGGTCAGAGAAATATATGCTCATTACACAGCCCATATACTCTGTTTTTATCGCTGTTGTGATTTAGAAATATATAAATTAAGGAGTGTTTCTATCATCTTGAGTGGATCCACTGTGTCAAATTTATGATAGGATACTAATACATGTCAAACAGAATGGAGAGGTATGAATGGATTATTATCTGCAATATGAAAGGAAATACTCAAAACAAGGCGATTAGAGATACAGTTGACTATTTTGAGTACAAAATAGCCTGAATTTTTGGAAGTTTACATTAAACACCTCTCTCTGTCTCTTTCTGTTTCTGTCTCTTCTTGGCTCTCTACCTTTTCTTTTTGTCTCACTATCCTAGTCTCTTCGTCTTTGTGTCTCCTTGTCTGTCTCTGTCTCTTTCTCTTCCTCTTTTGAAAGAAATTATGTATTTTTTTCATGGAGTTTAGCCTCTGAAGTGTTCTAGTAGCAATCAATAGCAAAAGATCTTAGGGAAAGAAAGTTTCTTCTTAAGAGAACTGAGGAGCTTCATATTTGTTAATATAATTTCTGGTATAAGGGAAGCTGGATAATAGATGGCAAAACCCTGTAAGGCTTTGAAATGATGTTTTGGATTCTACTAGTCTGATCTTCAGCAGGACATTCGATGCAAAATTTGTGATTGAAGGCTTTATCTTTTGGTAAGATTTTCTAGATACTATACTGGCTAGTCTTAAAGAAGCCAGGGTCTCCTCCATGCTACAATAACACATTAGAGAAAGACTTTCTGAAGTGGAAAGTTGGTAAAATATTATAATTAAAATAAATAAATAATTAAACCAGAAAACAGAATAGCAAATCAACCCTAATTCATTTATGTTTAATAGTTCTTCTTTGTTTTGGACATTAGCCAACATTTGTTATATCTCTAAAAGAGGGTAATTTGCCCTTTATTATATACTATGAACCTCAGGAAACAAAACATTTAATAGGAGATTAATGATGTAAGTTCTCCTCTGCTACACTGAAAAAGATTTGCTGATCAAATATTATAATAAAATGAGTTCCATAATATTAATATTGATCTCATTATAAAAGAGATATTAAACTGAGACCATTATTTTCTTAAAAATAATCAGAAACTAATTTAATTACAAAAAATGAAATATAGAAAAGATTAGTTCAAAAGGTGACCTTGTCTTAATGATGCGATCACATCATAAGGTAATTATCCACACATTCTAAATGCCTTCATCAAAAAATCTCATTATTTTCTCATATTAATGAAACAATATTATTATTCAAGTATTTCTATGGAGTATTATCTATTTTATAGTATTTTTATCACAAACTAAAATTAAGTTCTGGGTATAATAGGGAGGCTGGGGATATTAGATCTTGTGAATCTTGGTAGTGAAAATTTCAAGGTTTCACATGGACAAGATCTAAAATACTAATATGTCCCTAAAGCTGTGTATCCCATGGCTATATAAACTCCATATTTAAACTGTGGAGTATGTTATGGACCTAAAGAAAACTCAGTATTCAAATGCCAAATGTATAAAACAAAATCATTAGGGAGAGAGTGGGGAAAGGGTATAGATTATAGAATCTCATTATTCTGCAATTGGAAGGGATTTTAGACATTATATAAACGATCTTCTGTATTATATTCCTGAATCTTTACAAACCTCAAGTGCTTATCAAGGCAGACCATTATACTTTTAGTTTTTTTTAATCCTTAGCAAAAATTTGTTGCTGCTGTTTGTTTGGTTTTTGTTTGTTGTTCTAAATCAGGAATTTACCTTTATGTTATTTAAAGTTATTCATCTTTACATTTTACTCCTAGGGTAAATTACATCAAATCTAATGCTTTCTTCCATATTATGAGCCTCACAAATTTGAAGATACTTATTATGACCCTTTTGGTTCTATTTCTTTCTTGTCCAAATATGTCTCATTCTTTCACCTGATTTTTTCAAAATAGATTGATCTACACTACCCTCTTCATCCATGTCAAAATTCTCTGGACATATTTAAACTTTTAAATATTTTCAAAATTGTGGAAGTTAGAATTAAAAAAAAAATATTCTGGATATGGTCTTACCAGAGTAGCATACTTTAGATTATGACCCCACCCCCTTACTGTATATACCTTCCTTCTATTAATGTAGAAAAACAAACAAACAAATAAATAAACAAACACATCTTTTTCACTTGAGCTTTCATTGAGCCATCAACCCTCTCTTCTAGGATTTAGAAGGAACTTACAAAATCATCAAGTCTCACTGGTTCATTTTATTGATGAGAAAACTTAGGCACAGAGGGATAAGTGAATGGGCTAAGGTTACATAGCAAACAAGGATCTAAGTCAGTATATTAGTATAGGTCTTTCTATCCCAAAGTCCAGTGACCCTTTGCTGCACTAGGCTACTGCTACTGTACAGTTACATTTCCCCTCTTAACTCAAGTATAAACTACATATTTACTTCATTAAACTTTACCTTATGAGATTTGGACCATAATTTCAGCCTATTAAAACACGTGTTTATACATACATGCAGGTACATACACATACACATATGTATACATATATGTATTTATTCATATATACACACACAAACATACATATATATGTATGTATGTATATACATACACACACACACTTTTTTTAAGTCCTAACTACTTTATCTAACACACTAGCAAATCCTTCCCACTATTACCATCTGCAGATTTGATAAGCATATTACCAATGGGTTTATTTAAGCAATTGTTAAAAAGTAATACAATAAAAAAGAGCACAAGTCCAAGAATATATGCTTTAGAACTTCAATAGTTACCCTATTCCAATGTCCTTATTTATGCTTTAATAACATTTTTTTTATGTTTGGTCTTTCAACAGATTTATATTTATTTTACATTTAAAATATATTTTCTGTCCCTCTCACCCTCTCAGTGAAAAAAAAAGGATCATCAAAAACACTTGCAATACATATGTATGGACAAACAAAATTCTCACATTGGTCATGTCCAAGTTATATATAGATACATTTATATTTATATATGCTCATATATACATATTCACATGTACATGTGTGTACATGTATGTATGTGTACAGACACATACACAAATATACAAACACACAATTAATCTATGATATCTCTATCTGAAGGTGGGGAGCATGTTTCAATACAGGACCTCAGAAATCATGATTGGTCATAGAATTGAACAGAATTCTAAAGTCTTCATTGTTATTATATAAAGAGTTCACCTATCGATGCTCCTTTCACTTTGCATCGGTTCACAAAAGGGTTGCCAGGTTGTTCTACAGCTGGCATGTTAGCTCAGAAATTATCATTTTTCCAAGACACAATAATATTCCATCATATTGATAAGCCATAATCTGTTCAGTGGTTCCCTAATTTATGAATAGTCAGTGTTTCTAGTTCCTTACCACTACAAAAAGAGCTTCTATAAATATGTTTTTAGTACAGATGGGATCTTTTTATTTTTCTTCAATTTCTTAGGGGCTTAGATCTTATAGTAGTATAACTGAGACAAAAGTATACCCAGTTTAGCAGCTTTGGGGATATAATTCCAAACTACCTTTTTGAATGTTTGGACCATTTTACAAGTCCACCAACAGTTAATTAATGTACCCTTTATTCCCCAGAGTCCCTAAAATATTTGTAATTTTCCTTTTCTTGTCATCTTTGCCAAACCTATGGGTTTGGGGTAGAAAGTAAATATTGCTTAATTTGTATTTTTATATTATTTGTTATATGGCACATAGTTTATAATATAGTTATTGATAGCTCTGACCCTCCCCACTTTGGAAAATGTCTGTACATGTCTTTGATAATTTATCAATTAAAGAATACCTCTTAATTCTTATAATTTGAACCAACTTTCTACAGATGGTATCCCAAAAGTCTTAGTATACTTTTAAGCATTAATATCTTAATTGTCTTAAGACTTGGGGGATATTCTGTATATTTTGAAAAAGAGACCTTTTATTAGAGAAATATAGTACAGATTTTTCTCCTCAAGTTATGTTCTTACCTTCTAATTTTAGTTTCATTTATTTTGTTTGTGTAAAATCCTCTGATTTTATATAATCAAAATTGTTTATTCTATCTTCCGTGTTCTCAATCCTTTGGTCATTTCCCTTTTCCATAGGGCTTAAAGATAACTTCTTTCTTGCTCCACTACTTTGCTAATATTGCCACCTTTAATGTCTATGTTATAATTCAAGTTTTAGCTTGTCTTCCTATACTTTATGAGGTGTTGGTCTATACCTAATTTTTGTCAGGATGTTCTACAGGTTTCCCAGGAGTTATTTTCCAAATAATGAATTCCTATAGCAGTAGCTTGGATATTTGGATATACCACACAGCTTACTACTAGGTTCATTTACTACTGTATTTTGTGCACCTAATCTCTTCCAATGATCAGTCTGTTAACTAGTAAAAAATCATGGCTACTTTTAGTATAGTTTAAGATCTGTTACTTCTAGGTCTTCTGCATTTCCTCTTTTTTTCCCCATTATTCCTGTGAGATTCTTGACCTTTAGGTTCTCTGCATAGATTATTATTTGTTTTTGGTATCTCAAGTAATCATTTCTGACCAATTGCTATGGAAATGAATGAGTAAAATAAGTGTTTTTGATATTTTAAATTATATTGGTTTACCATCCACATTATTCAATTAGTATTTTTCCAATCATTTATTTTCATCTTCATTTGTGTCAAGTGTTTTGTAGTTGTATTAACATAATTTGTAAGTATGTCTTGGCAGCAAGACTCACAAGTATTTATATATTCTATAGTTACTTAAAATGGAATTTCTATTTTTATTTCTTCCTGTTAGGTTTTGTTGCTAATCCATTAATGCTGATGATTTATGTATTTTTATGTTTGTGATTACCATGAAATGATTTAGTTATCATATAATCTGCAAAAGCAATAATTTTGTTTCATCTTCTTTCTATTGCCATTGCTATATGCCAGCTATAGCAATGGCAATAGAAAGAAGATGGAACAAAATAGCTAGTATACTCAGCACCATATAAAATAGTAGTGTTGACAAAGGAAATTCATGCTTTACTGCTGATCTTCTGAGAAAGGTTTCAGTTTTATTCCCACTACATACTAGTCCTTGATATTAGGCCGATACTACTGTTTATGGTAGTAGAGAAATGATCCATTTGTTAATATATTTCACATGACGTACTTTGTCAAATAATTCTTCTGTACTGTTCATATGGCCATATGATTTTGTTATACTTTTAAGTAATATAACATGCTGTATTGAAGATTTTCCTAATATTGAACCATGTATTTATGATGCAAATCTAACCTGGTCATAGTGTATAATCTTTACCTTATACATTTTGTAGTCTCCTTGCTAATATTTTATTTAATATTTTTGCATATATTTTCTTTAGGGATATTGTTCCATAGGTCCTGTGTTTTAACATTCATTGATGTGCAATGCCATATTTATGTCATAGAAGTAATTTTTTTTTTAGGCAATTGGGGTTAAGTGACTTGCCCAGGGTCACACAGCTAGTAACTGTCAAGTGTTTGGTCTGAGGCTGCATTTGAACTCAGGCCCTCCTGACTTCAGGGTTGGAGCTCTATCCACGGTGCCACTTAGCTGCCCATCATAGAAGTAATTTTAAGGACTCTTTCTTTTTAGACACCTTTGGTAATACTGGAATAAATTGATTTTTAAAAGACATAATTGATTGCATCTGGTTTCAGCCTCCCTACCCTCCATTGCGGCACACATGCCTTGTTCAATTTCCCCTAATCTGACATTATATACTCATATCCTCAGATTCTTATTCTATTTATCTAGGCAACTTATCTTTCAGTAAATATTTATATATTTCATTTAGGTTATCAATTTTGTTGGCATATTTTGAGTAAAATCATTGTCAGTAATTTTTTTTCATTTCTTGCAAATGTATCTTTTCAATTTTTATTCTGGTAATTTGGTATTCCTCTTCTTTTAAAAATATATCATTTTTATTTATTCATCTATTGCTTTTATTTAATAATGCTATGGAATGGGGTTGCCCTAATTTTGTTAATATTTTCTTTGATTTTTCAGGATTTCTATTTTGTTTTTAATTTGATTTAAAAAATATGTGCTGGTTTTCATCTTTGTATCCAATTTCTTGATTAGTCCTTTTACTTTCTTGTTGATTAAAGTTATTAGAAATATGGCATATTTCCCCAACAACTACTTTGGCCACACTCTCAAAATGGTGACTTATAAACTTATTGTCTTTATATTCTTTTTTTCCACTATTTTTGACCCATCCACTCTTCAATGTTAACTTATTTGGTATCCATTTAATTTTACTTGTTTCTTCAGAAATGCTTTTTAATAGATTTTATTTCACTATGGTCAATAACAATGACTTTATTATATATAAATATTGGCACAAGTCTGTAATATCTATTCCCTAAAGTATGATAATTTTTATAAATGTTTCATGCAAAGAAGAGAAATGTTTATACCTTTTTCTTCCAATTCAACAGTTATCAAACATTTAAAAAATATATTTAGATTCATAAGCATTTTTTGGTGTGTATGTGTATGTATGAATGAAACACTTATAGTTTTTTATCTATTTTTCTGTGTACTTTTCCTTTTAAGTATCAACATCTTATATCAATTGACATGTAGCTATTTAATGTTGTTATTAATTCATTGTCTATGATATTTTTTAGAAAATTAAATTCTATTATTTTTTTCTTTTTTATCTTATTTTATACATCATAATTGCTATCCTTGATTTTTAATTAGAATAACTAAAGTATTGGGGGCAGCTAGGTGGTGTAATGGATAGAGCACCGGACCTGGATTCAGGAGGACCTGTGTTCAAATCTGGCCTCAGACACATAACACTTACTAGCTGTGTGACCCCGGGCACGTCACTTAACCCCATTGCCTGACCAAAAAAAAAAATAAAGAATAACCAAAGTATTATAAATTTGATGTAGACCCATATTTTAACTGAGTGAATATTTATATTTAAAATGTGTTTACTTAGAAACTATATTGCTATATTCTTTTGTGTGATCCAGTCTACTATCCTCCTCCATTTCATGTTGAGTTTATGGCATTAAATTTTCAGCTATGATTGTTAATTACATATACTCTCCATATTATGTTCTTTTTTAATTAATTTATTTATTTTTAGTTTTCAACATTTACATCCATGAGATTTTGAGTTCTAAATTTTCTCCCTCTCCCACTTCTCTCCCCTCCCTAAGACGACATATAATCTGATATGGGCTCTACATATACATTTATATAAAACTTATTTTCACATTAGTCATGTTGTAAAGAAGAATTAGAATCAATGGGAGGAACCACAAGAAAGAATAAAGAAAACAAAATACAACAACAACAACAACAAAAAGATACCAAATAGCATGTTTCAATTGGCATTCAGGCTCCATAGTTCTTTTTCTGGATGTGGATAGCATTTTCCATCATTAGTATTTTGGAGTTTAAATTCTTGCATTGCAGAGAAGAGATAAGTCTATCAAAGATAGTCATGACACAATGTTGCTATTCCTATGTACAATGTTCTCCTGGTTCTGCTTACTTCACTCAGCATTAGTTCATACAAGTCTTTCCGGTTTTTTCTGAAGTCTGCCTGCTCATCATTTCTTATAGGGCAATAGTTTTCCATTACATTCATATACCACAACTTGTTCAGTCATTTCCCATTTGATGGGCATTCCCTCAATTTCCAATTCCTGGCCACCACAAAAATAACTGCTATAAATATATTTTTATACATACGATTCCTTTTGCAATTTTTTATGATCTCTTTGGGGTATGAACTTAAAAGTGGTATTGTTGAGTTAAAGGGTTTGCACAGTTTTAGAGCCCTTTGGGCAAAATTCCAAACTGGTTAACATGACAAAACAGGAAAATGAAACATGTTGGTGAAGATATGGGAAAATAAGAACACTAATGCATTGTTGGTGGAGTTGTGAGCTGATCCAACCATTCTGCAGAGCAATTTGGAACTATGCCCAAAGGACTATAAAACAGTGCATACCCTTTGACCCAGCAACACCACTTGTAGGTGAGTATGATCTAAGGAAATTACAAAAGACTAAAGATGGAAGATACCATCCACATCCAGAAAAAAACAACTATGGAGTCTGACTGCAGACTGAAGCACACTATTTACTCTTATGTTGTTGTTGTTTTTTTTTCTTCTTTCTTGTTCTTCCATTTTGTTTTGATTGTTGTTTTACAACATGACTAATGTGGAAATATATTTAATATGTTTGTGCATGCATAGGCTATATCAGATTGCATGCTGTCTTGTGGAGGGTAGAGAGGAGGGAGTCGGAAAACTTAGAACTCAAAATCTTGTAAAAGTGAATGTTGAAAACTAAAAAAAGATAACTAATTAAAACATTTTTAAAATTGTTTGGTAGAATTCACTTGCAAATCCATCTGGTCCTGGGGATTTTTTTTTTTCCTTAGGGAGATCATTGATGACTTATTCAGTTTCATTGTTTTCTAAAATAGGGTTATTTAAGCAATTTATTTCCTCTTTTCTTTATCTGGGCAATTTATTATTTTTTTAATATTCTTCCATTTCACTTAAATTGTTAGATTTACTGGCATATAATTGGGTAAAATAACTCTTAATAATTGCCTTAGTTTAATCTTCATTGGTGGTGAGTCTACCCTTTTTATTTCATTTTTGATAATGGTAATTTGGTTTTCTTTTTTCTTTTTTTCTTTAATTAAATTAGCCAATGGCTTATCCATTTTTTCATATAAAAACAG
Organism: Vombatus ursinus; assembly: GCF_900497805.2. Classification (NCBI taxonomy): domain Eukaryota; kingdom Metazoa; phylum Chordata; class Mammalia; order Diprotodontia; family Vombatidae; genus Vombatus; species Vombatus ursinus. Next base: position 9,866,822 of record NW_020948840.1, read on the forward strand.
CTTCTTGTTTTATTTATTCATTCAATGGTTTTATTACTTTCAATTTTATTAATCTGTCCTTTGATTTTCAGTATTTCTAATTTGGTGTTTAATTGGAGGTGTTTAGCTTTTTTTTCTAGTATTTTCTTTTCAGTTGCTTGCCAAATTCATTGATCTGCAGTTCCTCTATTTTGTTGATGTAAGGGTTTGTTTTTTGTTTTTTGTTTTTTGTTTTTTGTTTTGGAAATTGGGGTTAAGTGACTTGCCCAGGGTCACACAGATAGTAAGTGTCAAGTGTTTGGTCTGAGGCTGGATCTGAACTCAGATCCTCCTTACTTCAGGGTCTGTGCTCTATCCATTGCACCACTAGCTGCCCCTTGATGTAAGTTTTTACATATATAATTTTTTTCCTAAGTATTACTTTGGCTGGATCCCATAAATGTTGAAATATTGTCTCATCACTGTTATTCTCTTTAATGAAACTGATTGTTCCTATGTTTGTTTTTTTACCCATTTGTTCTTTAGGATTTTATTATTTGGTTTCCATTTAATTTTAGTATATATTTTCATAGACCTTTATTAAAAATAACTTTATTGCATTATGATCTGAAAAGAAAACATTTAATATTTCTGCTTTTCTGCACTTGACTGTGATATTTTTATGCTCTAATACACGGTCAATTTTTGTGTAAGTGCCATGTACCATCAAGAAAACAGGTGTATTTTTTCTATTTCCAATCAATTTTCTCCAGAGGTCTATCATATCTAACTTTTTCTAAAGTACTATTCATTTACTTACCTTTTTTCTTGATTATTTTTGTTCACATTTATCTTGTACTCAAAGGGGGCAAGTTGAGTCCCCCTTCTAGTATGGTTTTACTGTGCATTTCCTCTTATAACTCATCTAGGTTTTTTTTTTCCTTTAAGATGTCAGATACTATTGCATTTGGTGCATATATGTCATGATTACTAACCTTGCTTCTTTTTTTATTCTACAGCTAAAGCATAATATATTCTCCTTCAGCCCTTTACCTTTACTATGTGTGTGTCTATCTGTTTCAAGTGTGTTTCTTGTAAACAACACATTGTAGGAATCTGGTTTTTATTCCACTCCGCTATCCATTTCTTTTATATTGTTGAGTTCATCCCAGTTACATTCACAGTTATGATTACTGTTTATTTCCCTCTACCCTGCTTTCCTCCTGTTTATTCTTTTGTTGTTGTTCGTTCATTTTCCCTGTGTATTTCTTGATGTTTAACTTTATGTTAATGTAGCGCTCTGCTCTTGGGGTGCTGGGGGCACTGTCCTAGTATTCAAGTTTTCCATGCTGTGTTCAGAGCTATTTCTGTGGATCTTTAAGTTTCAGTTGATCCAAGGTGCTATGGTCTAAGGAGAGGAGTGGTCAGTTCCCTCCTGACCTGGTCTAGGAGTGACCACAAGCATTCTTTCCCACATTGAAACTGATCAGGGTCCCTGTTCCTCTTAATAATCCTCCTTGCCCTGGGACTGTGACCCATAACCTTGTATAGGCAATGTAACAGAATCCTGTACCCAGTACCAGAAAAAAAAGGATCTCCTATGATTTCCTTCTGACAAGTTATCCAATTCACTTACCAAATCTGGGCTGAGAGTTCTAGAAGTCACTACTGCTGATTCAGTAGCTCTCAAGACCTTCTGTTGCCTTTAGCTGTGCATTGACTTCTACTGACTACCTGGAATAGGGGTCTGAGGCCTTACTGCTGGTTTTTGCTATCGCAAGGCCTCACTTCTGGTTTGTTCTGTGTGTCAGGGCCTCTCTGCTGGCTTTCCAGGTTGGCCCTTTTCTGTACTGTGCTTCACTCTCACCCCAGTGAGACAGATTTTTCCTGCAGACTTTCTAATTTGTCTTATGCTGGTAAATTCTTTCACCTTATCTTTTTCTTGGTTTTCCCTTTCTACTACTAATTTTTTTTAGATATTTTCTTAATTTTGTTTGGAGGGTAATTTGAGAAAACTGTGGATGATTCCTTACCTAGTTTACCATCTTGGCTTCACCTCCAACAAAAGTTATCTTATAGTCTAACAAATACTTTGATATGTACTAAGCAATCTTCTATTCTCCAAAGAAACATTGAATGGGATCATGAGAAAAAGAATTATCTATGAGAAGTCCCCAATTTTGAGCCTGATTAACATCATAAAATCATAGTATCATTAATCTTGGACTTAAAGTGACATTATTGTTGATTTAGCCCCACTCCATCCTTTTACAAATGAATGTATTAAGGCCCAGGAAGAGAAAGTTACTTTCCTAAAATTATATAGGTAATGTCAACCCATAACTTTTCTTTTAGGTCTTTATTTATTCTTATTAAATAATTCCTTCCCTCCCATTTTTCTCCTTCTTTCCTTTCCTCTTTTCCTTCTTTTTTCTCTTTCTCTTTCTTTTTTCTTTCTTTTCTCTTTCCCTCCTTTTTTTCCCTCCCTTTCTTCCTCCTTTCCTTCCTTTTCATTCATGTTTCTTTTCTCTTTCTCACTTTCTCATATTCTCTTTCTTTCTCTTTTTCATTCTTCCCTTTCTTCATCTTTTCCTTCCTCATTCTTTTTCTCCCTCCCTCCTTTTTTTCTTCTCTCCTTCCTTCCATTTCTCTTTTCTTCTCTACCTGTATCCTTCCCTTCCCCCCATTCTTCCTTTTCCCCTTCCCTCTCTCCCTCCTTTGATTTCCTTCCTTCCTTAATTCTTCCCTTCTTTCTTATGAAATAGTAGTTTTGATTGTGATTGCTGATAAAAACAATAAGCCTAATTCATTTTATCAAACAATAGTGTTGAAATATTTCAATTTCAAAGGAAAGTAATAGGTATGTTTAGATATCAAGATTTTATACACACATATGTTTATATAACTTTTGCTTCATAACGTATATTGATGGTGTTCCTTTAAAAATGTGAAATATGAAGTCAGGTATATAACAAAATTTCCATTACAGGTAGAAATTTTTTTTCAGTATGACAATGACCTGAATTCTATTTATTTTGTTCTCATATTTCCTTATCATTAGACTCCCCAAATTATTTCAATAATATTCTCCTTGAGGAGAAGGACTATTTATTTATTTGTTTGTTTGTTTTGTTATTTGTCTTGCTTTCCTCAACCCCTAGAACTGTAATAGATTCTTAATATGTATGTGTTGAATGAAAATACTGCAGACTCTTCAGTCCCTGAATGATCTAGTATTGGTTCTAGCAAAATAGTTTATTCCTCTAATGGTCCATGGCAATGTTAGTTGAGAAAATGCGCCTTTGTTGTATCTCATTCCAGATCATCATACTATGCTACTATCTCCAGGAATGGTGAATATTTGATGTTTCTAAGAATGCAATTTTCCATTTGCATCAGTATACACATATTTTGAAGCTACAAATCTGCATTAGAAAATTTGGCTTAATTATTTGGCTTATGGATTACTGCAAATGAAATTTTTTCACAGTTTTCTTGTGAAACTGCTTATTATAATACATGCCTAGCATGTTCACAGAAGGACAAGAGGAGGAATTTGGGGAGAAAAACAAGCATATGCTCCTATCATTATTATCCATGTTTTCCTTTTAAAAAATTAAACTGTCCAACTTGGATGAAACATTTTTTAAAATTTAAGAATGAGATTTTCATCCAATTTGGAAAGCTTATGAAAAGAATCTCTAGGAATAAATAATAATAAAAATAAATTTCATAAGATTAAATTCTTTTTAAAAGATTGCATGAATCAAAATTATGAACCTAGGATATTTTATATTTTAATGAGACACATCAATTCTATTTTTCACTGCAAATTTTAACACCAAAAATAAAGTTACTAAAAGTTTGCTGATAATATACAATTTACTGTTCCTTAGGATGATCATAGAACGTTAATACTGAAATTGAACATCTCTGTAAAATGATAGAATACAAACAAGAATATAATGATGAAGATCATAATTAACATCATTTATTTTATTTCTACATCAAAAAGACATAGAGAAAAAAAATCCCAAGTAATTTTGAAAGCATAATAAAAGTCATAGAACATTATTAAGAACTGGGAAACAAATAACTCGCCAAGTAAAAAAGAATGCATTTATCAATAAAGAGAATAACTGAGTGTATTGAATTTTGAAGAAAAAGTACTAATTTGGACTATGACTGGGGGAATTTTTTTTTTTATTTTAGAGGAGGAGAGATGTGAAGAAGGTAATCTGAGTTAATGAAGCCTGAATGATTGCTCTAATCCAGAAAGAAACAGATGTTTCGGGGTGGAGAGAGTTAGGAAATCTTTTTTTTTTCCATCCAACAAACTACATTAAAAATAATTTCTCTAACTTCTTCTTAGCTCTAACCACAACTCAATCCTCCTGTCTGTAGCTCTGATTCTATCTTGTTTATGGAAACTCCATATCTGGAATTTTCTATTCCTAGAATTTTTCAAGCACAGTATCCAGCATCCTACATGAGTTCTAGCTTCTTATAGGTGGCTAACTGCAAGTGGTCTCAGAGATCAGCCAAAAATTAGACTGGATGGAGACCACAAACATCCCTATAAAATACCTGGATCTATCCTGATCCATGAGTTATGCTAAAGCAGAGAATGAAGCATTGAAGGATTTTAGCAAAAATTTGTGTAATAATACTCCAAGTTCTGGAAAGGATATAATGATTTTTTTCCTTGTGACATATCCTCAAGACAACTCATATGAGACAATCTAGCAATGTGTCTATTTATATTCCTTTTCAATTCTTTTGTCTGTTATCCTGGAGGTTCTTAGTACAGGCTTATTGTGGGGGATAGATAATATTATACTCATTTTGAAAGTGTCAGCAGCTGAGGTATTATGAAGAATGCTATTCTATTACCTTCAATTCTTTCCCTTTCACCCTGCCCAAGTATTCCATTTGTCCTTCCAGTTAAGGCTATGCCCTAAATGAGCCAAAGAAAAGGGATTATTGCTTTTAGCATTGACAGTCATCTATTATTTTTGGCTATGAAGTCCTTCTAAGTCCTGCATTGAACCCTTGAAATCATTTTTAAAAGAAGTAGATTTTTGAACACTTTCAAAAGCAGTAGGAATTGTTATTAATAGCTAATAAATTGCTATAAAAAGAGTTTTACAAAAGCTGACTGGTTAAAAAAACAATATATTTAACTGAAACCTATATAAAAAACAATAATACCTTTAAAAGATATGTTATCTTAGAATTATAATATGGTAGAACTAGAAACCTTCTCAGAACTCATAGGATCATATGATTTAAAGGTGCAAGATAATGTAGTAATAATCTAGTCAAATCACTTCATTTTACAAATGAGAAAACTGAGACCTGGAGAGTGGAAGGACTTGCTCAAGCTTATTTTATAGTAGACGAATCAGGACTAGACGGCATTCCTACAGACTGCTAATACAATGCTATTTATATGCAGGCTAAAAAATACTCTCAAATCTTAAATAAAGTGTTTAATTAGGTTAACAAAACCTTTCTTTGTTGAGTGCAAAAAAAAAATTCCTATTCTTTTTTACGGCAAATTCTGGCAAACTCCAAATCAGTGGAACTGAATTAATTAAGATGTTTTCCTTTAATATACTTATTTTCAGTATTTCTATTTTTAAAAGTACAGTGAAAACAGAATTTGTCTTATTTTTTATCTGTCTATTTATTATAACTAGCTCATTTGGATTCCTGATGTATTTCTGCTACATCCATAAAGGAGGAAGATGGTGGGAAAAGTACCCAACACAATGTCTTGTACATTAAAGGTACTTAATACATTTTGGTGAATTAAACCAAACTGAATCCAGTGCTGAATAGGAAACAAAAAACACTTCAAACATATAATAACTACAAAATAATAACATTTAATGTCCACTTTTGTAATTGTAAAAAAATAACCGTATGGGATTTCAAAATTATCCTAATAAAACCTATACATTATTAAGCACAGGGGCCACTAAAGTAGATCGAGGAAAATTAGAACTTTCTCATAAAAAAAAAAGATTATGGGGAGATATTTTCCTACTACAGATTAAAATACACAGAAAAATATTTAGAAAAATCAGAACTTCAGCTATATATAGTATTTAATGATAGTACAGTTTGACAATGAATAAAGACCATTTAGTATGAAAATGTTAACTGGAAATGGCTTACAATCAGATATAACCTCTGTAGTTCCTGAAAATCAAAGCTTGAAGACAAAAGACTCTCCAAAGATGACATTCCTGAAAATTCATTTCAACAATGTTAAAACTTATGATAATTCAAGCAAACTATTTCAGCAAAAATATTTCAACAAATAGCAGCACACAGATTTATTTATGAGACTGGATTGTTTTATGATGGCAATTCATGATAAAGTTAGTGATATCCAAAACAATGAAATTATTATTTGTACATAATAGAAGCTATTACAAAGCTGTAAAAATTTAGCACTGAACACTTAGCAAGAGACAAGTTTAACCATGCATCAGAACCTTATATGGATATAGATAGATAGATAGATAGATAGATAGATAGATAGATAGATAGATATACATATATATGTATATATATAACATGTATAATATATATGTATATTACAAACTAACAGCTAATTGTCCATAGTACATATATAGACACCAATACATATTTGAGAACTGAACCAGTAAAATATATGGTAAAAAGAGCTTTGACATAGGGCGGGATTCTCTCAAGGGATAATTGGCCAACTCCCACTCACATGAAAGGGCCAGTTCCCCAAGAATGTTTATAAAATTCTCTTCAAAGTTCTAGTGAAAATCCTGAGGGTTTGTAACTTTGAGCATTTTAACTCCTGAGTCTGTGTAATCAATCAAGTAATTGAATTAAGTTTGCCTTTAGAGAAGGAGTTTTCAAGAAAGTGTATTAAGAAGAGCAGTTACAAAAACATTATCTCCAAACTGGGAATATACTCTTTAAGCTTATACACATAGTGCCCTTCATTTCTTCATTTTCTTGTTAATTATCTTTTTTTAATTTTTGATATGGAAAATTTTATTTTCCTTTCATGTTTAAAAATAAAAAGATAACTTTTGCATTTTATTAGCTTTCTTATTTAAAAAGCTCCTAATTTTATTTACCAATTTTAAGTTGTTATTTGCTTTCAATTTTAATAATCTCCCATTTAATTTTTATGATGTCCACATAGATTTTTAATTTGAGTTTTGTTGTTCTTGCAGTAGTTATGTTTGAGTTTCAATTTTGTTTTTTAATTTTAGTTACATATCCACTTCCTTGATTTATGCTTTATTTATCTTTCTTTATCCTTGAAGGTTTTAGTGATATAAACATTCTCTTTAGGTCTGCCCTGACTGCTTCCCCAAAATTGTGTTTTATTATTTTATTCTTCTTATGTTCTTTGATGATAATATCTATTGTTTTTATTATTTGTTCTTCCACTAATCAATTCTTTAGTGTTATATTATTTTGTCACTAGTTACTATCAATTCATTATCTAAAGTCACTTCATGGAATAGAATTTTGTAGTGTTGTAGTTGGTATATGATGTTTACCATTTCTGCTTTTCTGCATTTATTAATGAGCTTTTTATGTCCTTAATAAATGATCAATGGTGTTATCCCAAGAGGAAAACTATGTAAATGCCTTTATATTTCCATTCAATATCCCCAGTGAATAATCACATCTTTTTTTCCCCTAAAATTCTACCCAGGTGCTTACCTTCCTCTTTTAACAAATTTTTACTTAGATTTTCTTTTTCTGAAAAAAGGTTATTGATGTTCCTTCATATCATAATTTTATTTTCCAGGATGATGTCCACTGGGCAGGCTTCCTGGCAGAAGCCAAAGTACTTGCACTTGGTTATAACCATGTCGCAGCAGGTTATTCTCCCAGCTGCCATCCTCCTTGGGCTCGGCCTCAATGATGACTGGTCTTGGTTGGGCAGATGGCCTTGAAGAGTTTGCAGGCAATATACTGCTCCTCCTTGGAAGGGTAGCGCTTCAAGGCATGCTCCCCTCTAAAGCACGGGCTCAAAGGGCTTTTCTCAAAGAGATAGTTGATGGTTGTGGGTTCCTGGAACAGGTAACTCAGAGTCATCCCAAAACCTTGGAAGAGCTCAGTCCATATCAGGGTCTGAGCAACTAGGTTGGTCACAGACTTCATGTCCATTGTGGGCTCCTTCACCTTCACTTCTTTGTAGGAGTAGGAGGAGGCTATGTTGATGCTCTGGTGAAGCTTCAGCAACTGGCTGGTCTTGTGCCTGTGACTTGGGAAAAGACGTGCAGCAGAGCCATGTTCAGGCATTCCATCTGGAGGAAGCCCAGGGTCACAGAGTTGGTAAATACCTGAGATGGGATTTGAACACAGGTCCTCAAGTCCCAAACTTCCTTCTATATCTAAATATTCTTCATCTCATATTCCTTTCTTACCTACCCCTTCTGCCTCATTCCTTGTCCAGTATAATTCCCTAACTATCCTATTTTTCTCTTTTTGAGCCCATCAAAACAGATCAATATTTCTGGAAAGCCATCTATCTGTAAAATTTATCTTTTCCTATGACGAATATATTAGGCTTTTAAAAAAATGTTTCTTAGGCTCCCTTTAACACTGAAACATTTATCCCTACATAGACCCTTCTCAGGGGTTAAATGTGTGTACTTTTCTATTTTTCTTGGCTATTTCATTTCAGAATATTCAGTTTTAGACTTCTCACCAATAATGCTTGGGAATCCTCAATTTCATTAAAATAGCATTTTTAAAAATTCTTTAACATTATGTTTATTTTTGACATTTGTGTTATTTTTAGGTTAATCATTTAACTTCTGACTTTCAGACTATGATTTTCCAAATTCTCCTCTCATTTGTAAATAGTGACAACTTTTGTGTGATACTAGCTGTGACTCTGGTACTTGAACTCTTTCTTTTTGGATTCCTTTACTTTTTTTTCTTTTAATTGAGAGTTCTTTCTTTTGACTATGATGATCCTGGAAGATTTTATTTTGTTATTCCTGCCAAAAATGACTGGTAGAGTCTTTCTATTTTGACTTTTCCATGTGATTATAAATGTTTTGTCCAGTGTTCATTTATGATTTCTTGAAATATGCTATCAAAAAATTTTATCATAATTTCTAGATAGTAGAAGAACTCTTGGACAGTATCTCCTTGTGTAATTTTCAGATGAGTTGTTTTTGATATTCTATTTCACATATTTTCTCCTGATTTTTCAGTCTATGTATTTGTTTTAATAAATCTTACTGTTTTATTGGATCACTTTCCTCTTTAGCTTATTATAATTTGGGAAGCATCAAGTTTATGGGTAAGTCTTCCCAACCATCTAGTTAAGGACAGTTAAGGTGCATTTCTAGCTGTTTTTCCTTGGGCCTTCCTTATTACTTGATAAACTTGTTTTTTAAAGTTGATAACCTGAAGGGTAACAACATTATTTTTGAATTAGTTGAACTTTGTATTCCTCCTTGCTTGTGTTGTATATATTTGATCCATCTATATTTTACTCAGACGTAATTGTGCTAGTTTTCTAATACTTCTTAATAGCTGACATGTATAGTTTACTGAAATAACATATTCAAGTATTATATTTCATTCTATTTTTCAGAACATCTGAAATATCTGATTGTCCCATCATACTCCACCTTGGAGTTCAGCAGATTTTGCCTATAATGGTTTCAAGTGATCTGATTTCTTTCTATTTTATTCCGCCTCTGCATCTGCAAATTTTGAATCTACCTGTCTATTTGATCAGTATCCCCATTGTTTTGTTTTGTTTTGTTTTGTTTTTATTTTACCACTTAATCTAATACATTTTGCTGGTTGTCTTTCCATAAAATTCAATAAATATTTATTGATATGGTAAAACAAACTAAGATAGGGGCTCTGAAATAATGAAAGCTCTATTCCCATCTATATTCCCCTACTTTTTAATATAATTATTTTAATTAATTTCACAACCAATTTGAAGACATATCTATCATTCAAATTTAATTTTGTTTTTGCTTTTGGTGAAGCAATTAGGGTTAAGTGGCTTGCCTAGGGTCACACAGCTAGTAAGTGTCAAGTGCCTGAGGCCAGATTTGAACTCAGGTCCTCCTGAATCCAAGGCCTTAAATCTATCCAAGGCCAGAGATTTATTCACTGCACCAGCTAGCTTCCCCCAAATTTAATTTTAAAAGAGAGTCTAATTTTGTTTCCAAAAAATCTCCATAAGATAGGAGAATATCTTGAGCTTTAACTTTATTTTCTAGAAATTTTGCCATGCTTTCTTTAAATCTTAAATATATCTTCTTTCTTTAGCATCTCTTTTTTCTTTTTTACTATTTTTTATGTTTCATCACTTTTTTTCCATGAGGTTGTTCTTATGATGTCTATCTTTTACTTCTTTTTTTTAAGAATTGTTCCTTTTTGGCATATTTCTTGATGTTTAGGTGATAAATGTTAGTGAGTATAAACAATTTTCTTCCTCTGTCATCTTTACAGAAATCCTCCAAATAACTCCTGAAAATATTAAAACTGAAAGGATACTTGATGACAGGCTTATGAGCTTTACATTTCTAGAAATAAGATGAGAGTAATGAGACTTTTTTAAAATAGCATTTTATTTTTTTCTCTATTTAGATGTCAAGAAAAAAATTAGCATTCATTTTTACAAGATTTTGAATTCCAAATTTTACTCCCTCCCTCCCCTCTCCTGAAAATTGTAGGCAGCTTGATATAGTTTATACATGTGTTATCATATAAAAAATTCCATATTAATCACAGTTATGGAAGAAAAAACAGATCAAAAGAAAAAAATAACATGAGAAAGAATAAAGTAAATAAAAAAAAATATGCCTTGATCTGCATTCAGAATTCATTAGTTCTTTATCTGGATGTGGACATCATCATCCTTCATGACTCCTTTGTATTTATTTGTCTTGGATAATTATGTTGTCAAGAAAAGCTGAGTCATTCATAGCTGATCATGACACAATATTGCTGACATTATGAACAATGATTTTCTGGTTCTGATCATTTCATTTTGCAATAGTTTCTATGTGTTTCCAGGTTTTTCTGAAATCTGCATGTTTAACATTTCTTTTTCCACAACAGTATTCCATTGCATTCATATAGCACATCTTCTTCAGCTATTCCTCAACTGATTGGTATCCTTTCAGTTTCCAATATTTTGCCACCTTGAAAAAGGCTTCTAGGTAGAGCCAAGATGGTGTAGCAAAAGCAATGACTTGCTTGAACTCTCCCATAAACCCCTCCACATGCCTATAAAAAATGGCTCTAAACAAATTCTAAAGAAGCAGAACCCACAAAAAGACAGAGTGAAACAAATTTCCAGCCCAAGACAACCTGGATGGTTGATCAGAAAGGTCTCTCATTCCTGACTGGGAGAGGATTGCAATTCAGTGTGGGTACACAATCAAAGACCAGGCCTCAGTGAACCTGGAGTAGGCCTCAGAGGACTGAATCACAGGCAGCTGGGGTGGTTTCCAGACTTCTCAAACCATGCATGCCAAAGACAACTTAGAAGATCAGTAAGAAAAGTCTGCTACTGTGGTGGTGAGAGAGAAGTTTGGTCCCAGCTCTAGTCCTAGAGTGCAACCCAGGGGTGGCACTGCCTCAGGAACTTCTGGCCCACAGACTGAAGGGGAACTGAATGAATGAGCAGAGGGAGATTGCAGGGGTCTTTTTGCTGACTGAAGATTCTCTTGCTTTGCCCTTGCTTGGATCTGGGTCACAGTTCTGGGTGGCAGTCCCGGGGTGAGGAGGAGGGCTGGTAAGGTGGAGCTTGTAGTGGTGGTGGAGAGGAAATCCTCCTCACAGTTCCAAGGCAGAAAAGAGTGCTTGTGGTCATTCATAGACCAGAGCACAGGCCAGGAAAGAAGTAAACACCTCACCCTTGATCATACCACCTTGAAAGAACTGAAAATTTACAGGTCCCTAGAAGTATCTCTGAGAATAGCTGCACAAAACCCCTGAAGCTTGGGACAGTATATTCTCCACACTGGAAACAGACCTCTACTTTAACAAATAGTTTATAACTCAAGTAATTGGCCAGGGTCATGAGCAGCAGCACAAAAAGAGTCAGACTATATTATCTTACTTTCCTGACAAAGAAGATGGAAACATACAACCAGAAGAAGATAAGGAAGCCAAAGCTCCTACATCCAAAGCCTCCAAGAAAAATATGAATTGGTCTGAGGCCATGGAAGAGCTCAAAAAGGATTTTGAGAAGCAAGTAAGAGAAGTAGAGGAAAAACTAAGAATGATGCAAGAAAATAATGAAAAACAAGCCAACTGCTTGCTAAAAGAAGACCTAAAATAATACTGAAGAAAATAACACCTTAAACAATAGCCTAACCCAAATGGCAAAAGAGATTCAAAAAGCCAATGAGGAGAAGAATGCCCTAAAAAGCAAAATTGGCTAGATGGAAAAGGAAGCCCAAAAGCTTACTGAAGAAAATACTCCCTTAAAAATTAGAATGGAGCTATTGGAAGTGAGTGACAATTTGAGAAATCAAGGCACTGTAACACTAATCCAAAAAAAATGAAAAAAAAAATAGAAGAGAATGTGAAATATCTCATTGGAAAAACAATTGACCTGGAAAATAGATCCAGGAGAGATAACTTAAAAATTATTGGACTCTCTGAAAGCCATGATCAAAAAAAGAGCCTAGACATCATCATTCAAGAAATTATCAAGGAAAACTGCCCTGATAATTTAGAAGCAGAGGGCAAAATAGAAATTGAAAGAATCCACTGATCACCTGCTGAAAGAGAGACCCAAAGGAAAACTCCTAGGAATATTGTAGCCAAATTCCAGAATTCCCAGGTCAAGGAAAAAATATCGCAGGCAGACAGAAAGAAACAATTCAAGTATTGTGGAAACACAATCAGGGTAACACAAGATTTAGCAGCTTTGACATTAAGAGACCACAGGGCTTGGAATATAATATTCTGGAGGGAAAAGGAGATAAGATTACAACACAGAATCACCTACCCAGCAAAACTGAGTATAATCCGTCAGGGTAAAAAATGGTCATTCAGTGAAATAGGGGACTTTCAAGCATTCCTGAGGAAAAGAACAGAGCCGAATAGAAAATTTGACTTTCAAATACAAGACTCAAGTGAAACATGGAAAAGGTATACAAGAAAGAGAAATCATAAGAGACTTATTAAGGTCAAACTGTTTACATTCCTACAGGGAAAGATGATATTTGTAACTCATGAGTCCTTTGTTAGTATTAGGGTAGTGGGATGGAAAAATTATATGTACGTATAGATAAAGAGATAGATAGAGGACACAGGGTGAGTTGAAGATGAAGGGGTGATATCTGGAAAATAAAATTAAGAGGTGAGAAAGGATTATACTGGGAGAAGGAGAAAGGGAAAAGTAGAATGGGGTAAATTATCTCACATGAAACAGACAAGAAAAGGCTTTTACAGTGGAGGGGAAATGGGGGAAGGTGAGAGGGAATGAGTGAATCTTATTCTCATAGGATTAGGCTTAAGGAGGGAAAAACATACACAATGGGGAATGGAAATCTATCTTACCCTACAGGAAAATAAGGGGTGGAAGGGGACAAGAGAGCAGGGAGTTGATAGAGGGAAGGGCAGATTGGGGTAGAGGATAATCAAAAGTAAACACTTCTAAGTAAGGACAGGGTCAAAAGAGAGAATAGAATAAACAGGGGGTAGGATAGGATGAAGGGAAATATACTTTGTTTTTCACAACATGACTACTATGGAAGTATTTTGCATGACTACACATCTATAACCTGTATTGAGATGCTTGCCTTTTCAATGAGGGTGGTTGGGGAGGGAGGAAGGGAGAAAATTTGTAACCCAAAGTTTTAAAAACACATGTTAAAATTAAAAATTAAAATAAAACTGTGATAAAAAAAGAAAAAGGCTTCTATAAATATTTTTTGTACATGTAGGTCCTTTACCTTTTTATATGATCTTTTGGGGATACACACCTGGTAGTGGTATTGCTGGATCAAAGGGTATGCACAGTTTGGTTGTCCTTTGGTCCTTGTTCTAAATTGCTTTCCAGAATGGTTGGATCAGTTCACAACTTCACCAATAGTGTGCATCAGTGTCCCAGTTTTCCTACATCCTCTCCAACATTTATCATTTTCCTTTTCTGTCATATTAGCCAGTCTGATAGGTGGGAAGTGGTACCTCAAAGTTGTTTTAATTTGCATTTCTCTAGTCAAAAGTTATTTGAGTACTTCTTCATATGCCTGTAGATAGTTTTGATTTCTTCATCTGAAAGCTGTTTGTTCCTATCCTTCATTATCAATTGGGGAATGGCATGTATTCTTATAAATTTGACTCAGTTCTTTATGTATTTCAGGCCTTTATTAGAGAGGCTTGTTGTAAAGATTGTTTCCCAGCTTTCTGCTTTCTTTCTAATCTTGGTTGCATTGGTTTTGTTTGTATAAAAGATTTTTAATTTAATATAATAAAAATTATCTATTTTACATTTTGTAATTCTACCTTTCTTGTTTGGTCATGAATTCTTTCTCTCCCCATAGATCTGACAGGTAGATTATTCCTTGTTCTTCTAGTTTGCTTATGGTATCACCTTTTATGTCTAAATCTTGACAAAGGTCTTTCACATCTAACTTTTCTGATATTCTATTTACCTCCTTAGTTCTTTCTTGTTTATTCTTTGGTTGGATTTAATGAGTTCTGAGAGGGGACAGTTGAGGTCCCCCATTAGTATAGTGTTGCTGTCTAATTCTTCCTGTAAGTCACTTAAATTCTTACTTATAAATTTGGATGCCATACCACTTGGTGCATATATGCACCAAGTGGTGTGGCATCCAAATTTGCTTCATCATCTATGATACTTTTTATGATATTGTGTATGATACCTATGATACTTTTTAGCAAGATATAGTTTCCTTCTTTATCTCTTAATTATGTCTATTTTTGCTCTTACTTTTTCTAAGATCAGGATTCCTACCCATATTTTTCTGTAATTTTTTCTTTTATTTATTTATTCATTTATTTATTTAACTTTAGCTGAAGCATAATAAATTCTGGCTCCAGCCCCTTACTTTTACTCTCTGTGTGTCTCTCTGCTTCAAGTGTGTTTCTTGTAAACAATATATTGTAGCACTCTAGTTTTTGATCCACTTCGTTATCTGTTTCCATTTTATCCAAGAGTTCATCTCATTCACATTACAGTTGTGATTACTACTTGTGTATTTCCCTCCACCCTATTTTTCCTCCTGTCTGTCCTCTTTCTCTTTTGACTCTTTCCCTCCTCACCAGTGGTTGGCTTCTGTTTGCAACCTCCCATTATCTTTCCTCCCTTTTGTCAGTCCTCAAACCCATCCCTTTACTTGATCTCTTCCCCTACTACTTCCTTGTTAAGTAATATAGATTTCTATATTCAACTGATTATGTATGTTATTCCCTCTCTCAGCCAATACTGATGAGATTAAGGTTCAAGTAATGCTCATCACTCACTCTCCTGTCTTACACTCCACTGTAATATGTCCTTCACGTCTCATCATTTGAAATAATTTACTCCATTCTACCTCTGCCTTCCTTCTGTATCCATTGTATTCCTCTTTCTCATGCCTTATCTTTTTTTGTGTCATTCCCTTAAATCCAGTTCATATCTAGACCTTCTGTCTGTGTATATTCTTATATGTCTATATGTACATACATGGTGAAAATATAGCACACTTTTCCTGTTTTTCTCTTTTGATTAAATCTATTTTAGCTTTAATTTTGTCTGAGATCATGATTACTAACCCTGCTTTTTTTCTTAATAAATTCTACTCCTGATCTTTATTTTGTTTGTGTATATCTCCTATTTCTAATCCCTCCTGATTCCTCTACTTTACTTCTACCCATTATCTTGCCTTCCTATTACTTAACCTATTCCTCTACTAAAGATTCTTCCCTTATCCTCTGCCCCACCCTGAAATCCCCCTCACCCTCCCCCCATCCCATTAGTCTTTTATTTCTTTCTGAATTTAGAAGACTTTTATGCCTATATATATGCCTGTATGTATGTATGTGTGTGTGTGTGTATTATTCCCACTTTAACTCATTTCCTATGTGAATAGGGTTTCAGAATTACCTGCTATCCTCTTCATCTATCCTCACACACTTCATTTATATAAAATAATTACTCTTTTTACCTTTTCCTAGAAGATTTACTTTTTAGTATCACATCATTTTCAGCTCTACCTCAATCTTTCATTCACACTATCTAATTACTAATAACAATCTTAGACATACGATTTCATTTCCTCATATAAAAAGTAAATTCTGTCCTTATTGAGTCCCTTGTAATAAGTCTTTGATGTTTACCTCATATTTCTCTTGGATCTTGTATGTTAAATTTTCTATTAATTTCAGATCTTTTTGCAACAAAATCCTGAAAGTCTGGAAATTCATGGAATGTATTTTTTTTATTCAGTATTATCTTAACTTTGCTGGGTATGGTATTTTTGGCCATCACCCCAGTTCTTTTATTCTTCAATACATAGTGTTCTAAGACCTGTGGTTTTTTTTACTGCTGCTATGTCTTGTGTGGGTCTAATTGTGGCTCCACCATATTTGAATTTCTTTTCTTGTTGCTTATAATATTTTCTCCTTGAGCTGAGGGTTTTGTAATCTAGCTATGACATTCTTTTAGGTTTTCCTCATAAGATCTCTTTCAGGTGGTGATTGGTGGGTTTTTTTTCCTATTTCTACTTTCCCCTCCATGACATTTTTCTTTAATTATTTCTTTTATTATTGCATAACATTATTTTTTTGATTATAGCTTTCAGGTAATCCAATTATTCCTATGTTTTCTCTTCTTGATCTGTTTTCCAGATCAGTTGTTTTTTGTTATGAGATATTTCACTTTTTCTTCTATTTTTTCATTCTTTATATTTTATTTTATTATTTCTTCATCTGTAACTTTGCTGGCTTTCGGTTGCCCAATTCTAATTTTCACGAAGTCATTTTCTTCCCTTAAGTTTTTGAATCTCCTTTTCTAGTTGGTTGACTTTCTTTTCATAATCTTCTTGTTTTTCTTGTATTGTTCTTATTTTTTTTTTGTTTCCTCAATCTCTTTCATTGGATTTTTAAAGTTTTTTTTTTTAATTATTTTATGAATTATTTTTGGATAAGTGATCATTTGACTTTACTCTTTGGGGGGTAGAAGAGGCTTATTTTGCTTCAATATCCTCCTCTGACAATAAACCCTGGTCTTCGCTATTCCCATAGTAACTTTCTATGGTTGGATTCTTTCTCCTTTGACTGCTCTTTATTTTTTTTAATTTATAGTAACTTATTATTGTAATCACCTCTAGTCCTGGGGTATGGTGGATGGTTTCTCTGACCTCATATCTTCCTTCATTTTTCCCCTCTGGCCTAGAACTGAAACCAAGAATTCCACCCTCTTGTAAGTGCCCACAGCCAAGCAGCATCCCCATCCCACAGGCCTATGCTGATTCCTTCTCACCCAGGGCCATGTATCAGCAACACAGCTAGTCCTGACATCCCTTATCAGCAAATACTTCCTCAATCTTTCACTGCTCAGATGTCCAACTCTCCACACTGTCCAGGAGGTAAAATTACTGTGGCTAGGGCTGAGCCTACCTCCTAACCCAGCCATCCTAAGGGCTCGCTACTTGCTGTTTCAGCAGAACTAGCCTGGAGGTGCTTATAGTGCGCAGGGACCAAATCTCAGATCTTCTCCTGTTATCCCAGGCAAACCTGTGTTTTGCCCCAACTTTTGCTCTGAGGTCATCTTTTGTCTTATTTGTGGAAGAAATCTGGAGAGGTTAGAATTTTCTGACCTACACCACCATCTTCCCAGAATGCTCTCTCCCTTTATGTATTATGTTTAATTTTCCCAGTATATGATTCTTGGTCTAGTCATAGCTCCTTTGCCTTCCAGAGTATCATGTTCCATGGTCTAATATCCTTTAATACTACAGCTGCCTATTCCCTGTGTAATCCTGATTATCATTCCCCAATATTTGAATTGTTTCTTTCTGGCCTTGTGTAGTATATACTTTTTTTCCTCCTTTACCTAATAGTTCTGAAATTTGGCTATAGTGTTCCTTAGAGTTCTTATCTGGGGATCTCTTTCCTGAGGTGATGACAGGATTCTTTCAATGCCTATTTTGCCCTCTGCTTACAGGATATCAGGGCAGTTTTCCTTGATAATTTCTTGAAAGATGATGTCTAGGTCCTCCTTTTGATTATGGCTTTCAGGTAGTCCAAGGACTCTGATATTGTCTCTCCTGGTTCAGTTTTTCAGGTCAGATTTTTTTTTCCATGAGGTATTTTATAGGACCTTCATTTTTTTTATTCTTTTGAATGTATTTAATTGATTCATGATGTTTCATAGAGTCATTAGTTTCCACTTGCCCAATTCTAACTTCTAAGGTGTTTCTTTTTATTTGGCCAATTTGGTACCTTTAAGGAGTTGTTTTCTTTAGTGGATTTTTGTATCTCCTTTTCCCTTTGGCCAATTCTACTTTTTACTTAGTTTTCCAAGCTATTGACTCTTTTTTCCATAATTATTTTACATCAATCTCATTTCATTTCCTATTTTTTTATTCTACCTCTCATATGATTTTTAAGATCCTTTTTGAGCTTAAAAGTTCTTTCTGGGCTTGAGACCACTTCCCATTTTTCTTTGAAGTTTTGCAACTAGGTCTTTTGATATTGTTTTCCTCTTCTGAGTTTGTGTCTTGGTCTTCACTCTCACCATAATAACTTTCTATGGTCAGATATTTTTACTCATTCTTTGGCCTTCTTCCTTTTTTTTAATTTGAGTTCTGCTTCTGCTGTAGAAGGGGCCCTGTCTCAGGCTTCTTCTGCAGTGGTTGTAGGCCCTGGCTATTTACATGGTGCTGTATTGATGTTGCCCCAAGGTACTGTGGGGTAGGGTGTGGTTGGCATTGCTGGAGGCTATAGGAGTCTGGCAGCTTAAATGGTGCTGTGCTAGCATCTTTGTGCTGGTGTCTGGTATGGGCTGAGGCCCATTGGGGTGTTTCTGTATTTCTCTAGGGCTACATTGAAGTATGCAGAGGTCTGTCCTACTTTCTTTTCATGCTGGAAGATTCCTGTTTGCCTGGGGCTACACTGACACACATGGGTACTGGCTGCTGAAGGATGTCTGTTTGCTTAGGGCTATGCTGAAACATGTGATAGTTCTCAGAGCTGGAGTCTGCCAGTCCATGTTATGCTGAGGCACGTAGGGGTCCAGGTGTTGGCATTTGCCTGCTTTTCTTTACTGGGGCTCAAGATCTAACTCTTTTTTTTTTGAGGTTGGGCTTGCTGCTGGCTTGCTGTGAAGCTTCCTGTCCTGGAATATGCTCCCCTTTTATCCAACTGAGATGGACCTTTTCTGCTGATCTTCCAAGTTTCTCAGGCTAAAAAGTTGTTTCACCTCATCTTTTTGCTGGTTCTAATGTTACAGGATTTGTATTGGGGTGCTATTTTATGGTTATTTGGAGGTAGATATGGGAGACTTACAGGGATTTACTGATTACTCTAACATCTTGCTTCCTGGAAGTCTAATCTTGAGACTTTTTTTTTTATAAAAATAAAGCTATTATTCACTAAAACCCATAATCCTTCTAGTCCAACACTAGGTTGTCAATCACAACCTGCAGGGACATGTTAAAAAGAAAGCATGTTTATCTTTACTGATATTAACTTTAAAGGTTAAGTGTATCATGATGCCTCCAAACTTTTTTTTGAATCTATTTGTATCTTATGCTAAAACCACTTCTTAGGAAAATAAATTTAAAAAGGGCATTAAATACTATGGGAGTTAGTGTATCCTTTTCAAAACAAAGCAATCACAATGCCTTTCCACAAAAGCCCTGATGATTTTATTTTTCACTTCTATTTTTTTTCTGTTGCTTTAGACAATTTTCTCATTCTCTGGTAAGATGGTAAACAATGATAATGATGTCAATCAATTTTCAGTATTTTATTAATTTATGTTTGTGTTAAAACAGAACTAAACATAAAAGTTCATTCATTTTATTAATGCATGTTGTTCTCAACAGGAATCACTAATAATGTTTAACTAGCATTTATTTACAACTTTAAGGTTTATAAAGTGCTTTACAAATATGTCACTTTATACTTACAAAATACTGGGGGTAGACTATATTATTACACATTTTACATATGAGAAAACTAAGGCAGAATGAGAAGTTGAATGATTTGTTAGAATAATATAGCTAATAAGCTTCTGAGGCTAGATTTGAATCAGATCTTGCCATCTACACAGTCCAATGATCAATCCACTGACACTTAATTTGTATCAATAACATATTGAATTAATGTTATTGAATTGTTCCCACTTATATCTCACTCTTATATTTGCTCTTGTATTCTCCAGGATAATTGTCCTTTAAAAATATACATTTGATTTACTAGCACTTATTAAGTTTATTGTTACTATCATTATCAAAATCAATAATATTATGATTACAATTTAGATAGAATTGCCCATATAGTAACAACATATGCACTAGATGATTTTTGTACACATTAAAAAAACTAATAAATATTGTTCTAATATAAATGTATTTCCAGTGATTTACTCCACTAATTTGTTGTTGTATACCAGAAATATAAAATTGTTTTGAGTAAGGAAAAGTATTTTAAAGGCAACAGTTGTAACATATAATTCATTATTTCTATGTTATTTCTAGGTAAAAGAAACCATGTGTATGTATGTATAAATATGTGTGTGCATATATATATAAATATACATATATATATAAATAAATATATTTATATATATGCACACCCATATATGTATACACACACATATGTGTATATATATGCATACATATATGTATGATTTTTATCCACAGGTTAAAACTTAACAAACTTGTTTCAAATATTTAATATGTGCAGAGTATAGTGACAGATTTGGAGGAATTAAACCATTTTTATAAGAGGCAGTACTTTTACTTATAATGCTCATCACTTACCAGAATATTATGATATACACAGACAATGAACCTACAAACATAATGTTACTTGAGAAAACCATTAAGTTAGTACACAAATGACTATTATATCAGAAGTGGAAGATTGTTACTGATATGGTAATCAAGGAAGACTTCAGAGAGAACTCAAATTCTGGGATAGATTTTAAAGGACGGATGGATATTTATCAGGTCAAGAGTGGAGGTGAAGAACATATCAGGCAAAGCAAAAACCACAAAGTTATTAGAGGAAAAAATAGGTTGAACAGAGAGTACTTTGGAAACCATAGTTTGAGGGGTCTAGAAAATTAAGGTTGTGGAAGACTAGGGACCTGCTTGAATGCCAGGGGACAAATTTTGAGATTTATAATAGTTATTTTATTTTATAATATTCATATTATTACTATATTATTTATTTTATAACAGTTATATTATTCATAGAATCTGTTATGATTCTGGTAATAGTATAAAGGATGCTTTAGAAAGTGGAGATCATGGTAGGAGGGGGATAGCAGTAAGGAATCTATTGCAATAGTTTGGACAGGTGGTAACTGGGTTATAACTATGACAACTTTGCCTCCTGCAAATTTAGGAATGGGAGCAGAGTAATAGTTAAGTATTGTAAATGGCAGTCTGACAGGAATTGTTGGTAGTATAGAGAGTCCTGACATGTGTATAGCTATACCAAGAGGAGGGACATACCATTCCACACAACATCATATGAAAGTAGTTGAATCCCCTACATCCAAAGGACCATGAGGAAAGGTACAGTAATGACTGTTGCCAATGGAAGAAAATATATCCCATTTTCTATTCCATCTTACCCCCAATATTCACACTTTGCAAAGATACTGGAGTAGTTTGCCATTTCCTTTTCCAGATAATTTTACAGATGAGTAAACTGAGGCAAACAGGGTTAAGTGACTTGCCCTGTGTCATACAGGTCAGATTTGAATGTAGGTCTTCCTGACTTCAGGGCTGGTACTCTGTCCACTGTGCCACCTAATTGCCCCTGACACTTGATAGTGAACCTTAAATGTAGCTTAAAGGTGAGCTGTTTAATTCATCCCCAAAGAATAGAGACAGCTCATTGACACCAATAAAACGAAATTGTCAACTGATTTGTTGGAATGAGGGGAGATTATTTTAAGCTTTGAAATTATCCCATTTAATTTTGGTCTGGGAAGGGAGTTATCAGCAATCACAGTTTGAACTGGGGTGAAAATGAAAATTCGCAACTGAGAACTTGCAAATCTTCTTCTTGAGTTTCAATATTGAAGCTTTTCAAAATTAATCAGCATATATTACAATATAATTATAAAGCAATCCTTTATCTAGAAAGTTCAACTTCAAATACCAGTGCTTTGCTGAATAAATAGATGGGTTCATGCAAGTGAATGAGAATTTAATGGCAGGTGGATACTCTTATTTATTTAAGTGAATACAATTATTATCTAATTACTCAGAATGTAACTTGTCCTATTTTTTTCATTAACTGTAAAAATTCTTTCTAGGATAAAGAGATATGAGTGGAAAAATCTAACTATTAGTGCTACAGAAATAATGATTAGGAACTGACTATACTCTCAATGAGAACAGAAATTATTTACTTCAGGCAAGGATCACTAGAGAAAATTGCAATTAGTATATCCCAGCCATGGATGGATTCATTAAAGGGAAAAACATTGTTTTGGAGTGTTCAGAGAGATAGATATGAGACTGTCATATGGATCTTCACAGAATCCATCTCATAAACTTGCTTTTCAGGTTTGAGTGATGGCTTGTTTTACAATCTCAGAACATGAACCATTTGAAATACACTTCCATGCTCATTGCCCTAACTCACAGTTATATTCTCCTAGAGCAACACCAGAAATAAAAATCAGTTCATTAGTCATCAGTAGCACCAAGGTGCACAAGCCCTGCAGTGCCCTTTAAAAAAAGTAGAGGGGATACAACCTGACAAATACTTATTGAATGACAATTGTAAGTCTAGAACTCAATTAGTGACAATGTGAAAAAATGAAAGAAATCATATTGTATATTGTCTCTCTGCACAGAAACAAGAAAGGAAGCCTTATTTGTGGTGGCAATTTCCTTGAGTTCTTCAAATTGTAAATCCTCAAAAGGAAGGTGATAAATTGTATTACTGCAGTTGGTGGAAGGATTGTACATTATGTAAATTAACCCAGAGGCAAATCTATTACCTGTTCTACTAAAACTACCAGAAGTGGAAATAGCCAGCTTTTGTGGTAAGCTCCCCATCTTGTTTTCAGTGATTTATCAAAAGGAATATGATAGTCAAGTTTTATAATGCACAATGCACCCTCCTTCCTCCCACCAATAATCCTTACCTATTTCAGAAAATTTACCTGTGGTATATGGATTTATGCTGATGTTAAAATATTTTATAGATCACAAACATACTATGACTTACCTAGCTCCTTTTTGCTTCTTTGCTTAAGGAAAGAAATTCATCATCTGAAACCTATTTTTTCTCTTTAAGTTCAAATAGATTTTTCATAAAAAAATTCTTACAGTTAATATTAATAAAGATCCCAGTTGTCTCTTGTTGATACTCCTGATGTAAACTTTGGTAAAAATCAGCATTCAGGGCATAAAGAGACATAGAAAAAGAACAGATGGGTCTTGAGCAAGTGTCGAATTTGTGAACAAAGTAAAGGCATACCTAGACATGTCCAAAAAAAGGATCCATCCAAAAAATGAAAAAAAAAAAAGATCGCTAATTGTTTATACTCTGGGAATCTACCCATTAGCTCAGCTTTCATTTTGTACTATTTTTTTTTTATCAGTGATAACTTTCAAATTAAACTTTTATGCTAAGAAGTAGTCATTTCTTTCCATTCAATAGTTTCTAGCTCTTATGAGCTCATAGTTCTTTATAGAACTGATATTTGTCAAGTTTTTATATTATAAAATAATATATCAGAGGCAACAAAAATATTCACTTTGAAATTTTGTCTCTCCCTGTTAGAATCCATTTTAATCTTTTTGATTCATTCTGACTCCTTAGCATCATGTTGATGCTACCCAAATTAGGGTGAAGCCCCCCAAAATCACAAAAAAGATACCTTATTTTTAACCATCTTATTTGAATAGTTAATTCATTCCATCAAGCCTCCAGGGGAAGGTGGAGGTTATACAGGAGGAGAAGCCAATAAGTTGGGGGTAGAGGAGGGAAAGAAATAGCCAAGGTCCCTTTTCTGAGAACCACATATTTTGAAGCCACCATAGCTGTATTCTTTAATTTACTTTTGCATGGACATCCTACTGAGAAGAGAAAGTCTACCTTTGAAACAGGAGAAAATATCTCTACAGTACTGACATCCATCCACCTAAAGCATTTCCTCCACTTTTGTTACAGTGGCTAACCAGGTATTATTAAAAAAAAAAAGAAAGAAAAGAAAGAAAGAAAAAAAAGAAAGAAAGAAATCTGTTTTTCACAGAACCCTGTAAACTCTCCTCTTTGGCAGTTTAAATTCAATTTTCTGACCTCTCAATAGTGTTCTCACCATAAAATTGAATTCAAGTTCCCTTTCTGTTGCAATGGATACATCTGAAGGCTTTTTCTCGGCTTCCAGTTGCAGTCCCTTGGTGGCTCCACTGAGTAAGAACATACTTAAGCATTCCTTCTTGCCACTGTACAAATCCTGCTGTTCCTTGGATGGTCTTCCAATAAAGCACAACAATTAGATAACGTATTTCAACCTTATGGTTCCTAATATTTATATCCAAACTCATCTTGCACCATCAGTATTTCTATTCAAAAGAAATCCTACCACATTGTCACATAACCTTTAATGGTTTGAATTTGTGTTTTGGATGGTTCCTTGGGGATGTGGTATGTAGAGGTGAGTTTTTCTCAGTATTTTTATGGTTCCAAGTCCCACTAATAAATATCATCAGAAGTTTGAAGTAATGTATCTAACTCCCCAAACCCAGTTTTTAAAAATCTGAACCACATGGGCAGCTAGGTGGCATCGTGGATACAGCATTGCCCCTGGAGTCAGCAGGACTTGAGTTCAAATATGGCCTCAGACATTTGACACTTACTAGTTGTGTGACACTGGGCAAGTCATTTAACCCCATTGCCTAGCTCCCTAGGAAAAAAATAAATAAAAAGTCTGAGCCACAGAATATGTTTCCACTTAACTTCTAACTTACTCATGCTCTGGGAGCATGAAGTCCTAATCATGGGGGATGTTGACATCTTGCTTCATTAATTCTCTGGCTCAGTTTCAAATCAGTCTTGCTTTAAGGAGGGATGGTGCAAGAGAAGAGCAACAAACCTGGATTCACATGACCTGAGTTTGAATCCTAGCTCTATTTCTTTAGGTAAATCAAAATCATCTAAACCCTCTGAGTCTCTGTTTCCTCATTTATGAAATGATACAGTTGGACTATATAATGTCTGAGGTCCTTTCCAGAGCTAGATCTGTGACCCTGTGATCACTTTCTGACATTGATCCTCAAGTTTTCCGTAGTTAATCTTTTTTGTCAATTAGGCCTTTGGCTAAAACCACCACCAAGTTATTAATCAGATATGACAGATCCCATGGACTTAGAGTAGGGATTGTGTCTGTGGTCCCTGTAGAATATATCAGTGGGAACTTTGTCAGGTCCCAGATAGACTAGGTTTTGAAGCCTTCAAGGCAATTGTTAAAAGGGCCATACTGCATAAGGAACTATAGGCACATTGACTATTACTGAAAGATATCTTAGTTGTTGCAATCAAGTTATGTCTATCCTATTCCTAGCTTTCCGCTATATCTGACCTAATATTTTTTTCCCAATTTATCATGATTCTCTCTGTTGCTACTTTTATTGTCCATTTCTTTTTTTAATTTATTGATTTAAAAACATAATTTATATATTTATCTCTGCCCCCATTCCCCTTTGTAACAGAAACAAGTAAGTAAAACTGACACACTATTGATACACTATTCCACACCCCAAAAAACCCCATCAACCTTCTGCTGAGAGAAAAACAAAAACAAACATGTTTCAACAGTCTCCTGATTAATATTAGTTATTTCACTTGAACTTTTTTAAATTTTTATTTTTTAATCTTTTTCTATGAAACATATCTCTTGCTTCTGCTTTCTTCACTCTGTATAAGTTCATGCAAATCTCCCCTAATTTCTCTGCATAACTCAAACTTGTTGTTTCTTCCACAAAAAAGTGCTATTAGTAACATGGGGTTCTCCCTCACTTCAATCCCTCTTTGACCACATTTTGTTGTATGCCTTGTAGTATACAGACAACTGGGTCAAAGGATTCAAATACTATAGTTACTTTTCTTGAAAAGTTTCAAGTTGTTGGAATGGTTGGATCAGTGTAAAGCTCTCCTACCAATATATATGAAAAGATCATGCCTTTTGTAGCTCATTCAGCATTGCTGGCTTCTGGGGGTTTTTATGTTTGCCAATTTAATATGAGGTAAAAACAGTATTGTTACAATGTTCATTTCTCTTATTGATTTCTTATAATATTTTGTTTGTTAATTCTGTTTCTTAATTCTGAAGGTCGTTTATTCATATCTTTTGAACACTTAGCTAGGAAATAGTTCTTAGTCTTGCATTTTTGTATCACTTTCCTGTAGCAGATTTAATTCTGTTATTTGATTAAGCTATTTTTCCTGATCTAGGTTCTCTTGGTTTTGTTGTGCAAATGTTTTAATTTTATACCTTTAACCTTTGGTTTAAAATTCTTCTGCTTATAATTGTGAAAGTCCTTTCATTCTCCTGATCCCACCTCATAGTGTGGGTGTCACTTTTTTTTAATAGTAGCTTGAGAATACATTTGGAACTTATTGTGGAAATAAGTGCTGATGTAAACATTTTCTGCCAAACATGTGATCAGTTTTACTAGTAGTTTTTGTCAACTAATGAGGGTCATGGTTTTAACAGTACATACTGAATGGATGACTAGCATCAACTTTAAAAGTTAGTATTGAAGTAACTCATTCTGCAAGTGAGAAAAGAAGTAGAGCTGTGACCCTGGAAGAAAGTGTATGAGGTGACAATGGGCCTATGTCATAAGACCTGGAAAGAAAGGTTCATTCTGGTATTGGGAGCTTGGGTTTAAAAATTAAATGGTTTTGGGAAAAAATATAATATTCAATGTCCTGTTTCAAGTAGCATGCTTTCCACATCAAGCCTGTTGTTCTCAATATAGGGCTGGCACAACCATGTTGATAAGTACCGTAAAATGAGATCTTTTTCATAGCATGGGTGAGCTCTTCAACACCGAAGCATTTGAGGGATATTTCCTTCTTGTACATTTCTGAAAGCCTATGGGAAACTTGATAGAAGTAGGTAGCACACCATGTATGGAAAAGGGGTGTTTGATAATTTCCATTTCCACGATGGTAATGTTTTAGGTTACAAATTTAGTGGTTGATGTTAACTTTCCCATTGTCGCCTGCACCTTAGCCAAGTTTTCTAAGGTGTCATGAAGTTCCTTGCACAACATCTCAAGTTCCTCATTATATTTTGGAAGTACCTTTTGAGAAAGCCAGAAGCAATGCTGTTGCATTCTACTTGTATCTTGTCTTTATCAAGTGCGCTGATTTTGATATTTCTTATTTTGTTTACAACAGGAAAGTTCATATTATTGTGATTCTCTCATTTCAATAATAAATTTTGCCAATCAGCACCATTGTCCTTAATTTTTCTTGTTCTGACAGATGAGACAGTTCTTTTGCGAGTAACCATGACAGAGTTCCTCACATCCATACCTTTAGCACCCAAGACCAACATGTCTGTTTCTATAATGAATTTATTCCCATCTATCTCTCTTCCAGACTGATTTGCCCTTACACGACTTCTGGTCCAGACTTCTCATCCCTTAATTTTATTCTCCAGATAGCACCCCTTCATCTTCAACTTAACCTGTGTCTTCTATCTATCTATCTATCTATCTATCTATCTATCTATCTATCTATCTATCCATACATACATACAAATAACTTGTTTTTCCCTACAACTACTCTAATACTGACAAAAGACTCATGAGTTACAAATATCATCTTTCCATGCAGAATGTAAACAGTTCAACCTTAATAAGTCTCTTATGATTTCTCTTTCTTGTTTACCTCTTCATGTTTCTCTTGAGTCTTGTACCTGAAAGTAAAATTTTCTAATCAACTCTGGCCTTTTCATCAAGAATGCTAGAAGTCCTCTATTTCATTGAATATCCATTTTTCCCCTTGAATGATTATGCTTAGTTTTGCTGGGTAGGTGATTTCTGGTTGTAATTCTATCTGCTTTGCACTCCAGAATATTATATTCCATGCCCTCTGGTCCCTTCATGTAGAAGCTGCTAAATTTTGTGTTATCCTGATTGCACTTCCACAATACTTGAATTGTTTCTTTCTGGCTGCTTGTGGTATTTTCTTCTTGACCTGGGAAATCTGAAATTTGGCTACAATATTCCTAGGAGTTTTCCTTTGGGGATCTCTTTCAGGAGGTGATTGGTGGATCCTTTCAATTTCTACTTTACCCTCTGATTCTAAAATTTCAGGGCAGTTTTCCTTGATAATTTCTTGAAAGATGATGTCTGGGCTCTTTTTTTGATCATGGCTTTCAGATAGTCCAATAATTTTTAAATTATCTCTCCTAGATCTATTTTCCAGGTCAGTTGTTTTTCCAATGAGATATTTCACATTGTTTTTTATTTTTTCATTCTTTTGAATTTATTTTAAAGTGTCTTTATTTCTCATAAAGTCACTAGCTTCCAATTGTTCCATTCTAATTTTTAAGGAATTATTTTCTTCAGTAAGCTTTTGGATTTCCTTTTCCATTTGACCAATTTTGCTTTGAAGGCATTTTCTTCATTGGCTTTTTGGACCTCTTTTGCCATTTGGATTAGGCTATTTTTTTTTTGTGAGGCAGCCGGAGTTAAGTGACTTGCCCAAGGTCACACAGCTAGTACGTGTCAAGTGTTTGGTCTGAGGCTGGATTTGAACTCAGGTCCTCCTTACTTCAGGACCGGTGCTCTATCCACTGTGCCACCTAGCTGCCCCTAGGTTAGGCTATTTTTTAGGGTGTTATTTTCTTCAGAAGTTTTTGGGTCTCCTTTAGCAAGCTGTTGACTTGTTTTTCATGATTTTCTTGCATCACTCTCAATTTTTCCTCTACTTCACTTACTTGCTTCTCAAAATCTTTTCTGATCTCTTCCATGGCCTGGGACCAATTCATATTTTTCTTGGAGGCTTTGGATGTAGGAGCTTTGACTTTGTTGTCTTCTTCTGATTGTATGTTTTGATTTTCCTTGTCACCAAAGTAAGATTCTATGGTCTGACTCTTTTTGCACTGCTTGCTCATGATCCCAGCCAATTACTTGAGTTATAAATTCTTCATTAAGGTAGGGGTCTGCTTCCAGTGTGGAGAATGTACCGTCCCAAGCTTCAGGGGTTTGTGCTGCTGTTTTCAGAGATACTTCTAGGGACCTGTAAATTTTCATTTCTTCCAAGTTGCTATGATCAAGGGTGAGGTGTTTGCTCCTTTTCTGGCTTGTGCTTTGGTCTATGAGTGACCACAAGTACTCTTTTCTGCCTTGGAACTGTGAGGAGGATTCTCTCTCCACAGCTACTACAAGTGCCACCACACTGGTGCTCCAGGTGCTGCTGGACCTGCTCCAGGATCGCCACCTAGAACTGAGACCTAAATCCAAACACGTGCAAAGCAAGAGAATCTTGCACCAGCAAAGAGATCCCTACAATCCCCCTCTGATCAGCAACTTGATTCCCCCTCAGTCTGTGGGCCTGAAACGCATGAGACAGCTGCTTACCCAGCGCCATGCTCAGAGACTTAGGCTGGGACCACACGCTTCTCTCTCACTGCAGATACAGACCTTTCCTACTGACCTTCTAAGTTATCTGATGTTCGTGGGTTGAGAAGTCTGGAAACTGACACAGCTGCCTGCGATTCAGTCCTCTGAAGCCTGCTCCAGGTTTGCTGAGGCCTGTGCACCCATATTGAAATGCACTCCTCTCCCAGCCTGGTGTGATACACCTTTCCAATCAACCATCCAGGTTGTCTTGTGCTGGGAATTTATTTCACTCTGTCTTTTTGTGGTTTCTGCTGCTTTAGAATTTGTTTAAAGCCATTTTTACAGGTATTTGGAGGGGTTTGGTGGAGAGTTCAAGCAAGTCACTCCTTTTATTCTGCCATTTTAGCTCTGCCCGTTTTTAGGTAGTTTTCCAAGCTGTTGACTCTTTTTTTATAATTCTCCTGCATCACTCTCATTTCTTTTCCTCATTTTTCTACTACCTCTCTTAAATGATTTTAAGCTCCTGTTTGAGCTTTTTCATCAGTTCTTTCTGCATCTGAGACTACTGCCCATTTTTCACTATGGTTTTGCTCATATGTGTTTTGACACTGTTGTCCTCCTGTGAGTTTTTGTCTTGGTCTTCCTTCTCACAATAATAACTTTTCATGGTCAGATTTTTTTGTTTGTTTTTTTGTTCATTTTGTTTTTTTATTTGTTGCCTTTTTTCTTTCTTTTAAGTTTGATTTCTGCTCCCTAGTTGGAAAGGGCTCTGTCTCAGGCTTCTTGTGCCAATGGCTGCAAGCCCTGGCTGTTTACCTTGTGCTTCACTGTTGTTTCCCTGAGGACCATAGGCAACCCTTGTGTTTGGTATTGTGTTGAGGGAGTTCAGTGGGTGGGGGAGGCTAGCACTGCTGGAATAGGTAGGAGTCTTGCAGTTTATTTAATGTTGAGCTGTGGTCCTAGTGTTAGTGTCTGATGTGTGTTGAGGCCAGGTGAGGTATTTCCGTATTTCCCTTGGGCTACACTGAAGTGCATGGAATTCTGATTCCTAGAGGATACCTGTTTGCCATGGACTGTGCTGAAGCACACAGAGGTCCAGCCGTTGGAGGACATCTGCCTGCCCAGGGATGCACCAAAGCACATGGAGATGTGACTGCCACAGCACACTCACCTGCCAGTGACTTCACTGAAGCAGATGGTGGTTCTCAGAGCTGGAGTCTGCTTGTTTCCCTGGCTATGCTAAGTCCCATGGGGCAGGGAGGTCCTGGTCCACCACACTGGAGGTCAGGATCTCTTGCTAGTTTACTGAGGTAGGGCTTGTTGCTGGATTGATGGAATACTTCCTGTCCTGAAATGTGCTCCACTTTTACCCAAGTGAGATATATCTTTCTTGCTAATCCTCGAAGTCTCCCAGGCTAAATGACCACTCCACCCCATCTTTCCACTGACTTTGTTATTCCAAGATTTGTCCTGGGGCACTATTTTATGGTTGTTTGGAGGTGAATATGGGAGAGCTATAGTGATTTACTACTTATTTCATCATCTTTTCTTCCAGAAATCTATGCTAATTTTTTTTTGTACATTTTTTGTTTCTTTCAACTGCAGGGCAGGATCCCCACATGCTGCAGTAAGCAGACCAGGGTTAGATTAGGTGATGCAGACAATTTTTAAGGTACCTTTTCTAGCTCCTTCCTCATGCCAGGAGGTGAGCCATTTGGTCACCTAAAAAGACTGCTTAGACACCTAAAAGGCTGCCAAATCCCACTGCTATTTCAGTCCAATGAGACGGCAACCCTATGACCTGGGCCACTTTTGGGCAATGTTGTGACTACAGTTTCCAGTGTATTAGCACCAATTGCTTCATTACTTTCCTGTTACCATAGGACTTTAAGTTATGTAAAAATAGTAAAATGGTGTGGTTGATGTCTTTTGACTCATGTCTAAATAGTATTTAAGTGAGGCAGAGTCACTTGAAGTCATCAACCTCCTACTCTCTTTCAGAGTCACTGAAGTCCTATGGCAAGACAATGTTTAACCAAACTTTTCGAGCTCTACAGCACCTGCTTCAGCTGCCTTCATGGCCATTGGAACAAATTGTTCTCATCTACTCATTCCACTGAGGAAATTCTCATGCTTGTAGATATCCTGCTAACTCACCCATAGGTTTGAAATCCCTCAGTTACCCTCAACGTAGTTTAGCCTATCTGCCAAAATGGGAAATGTTTTACCCGGTTGTGGCTTTGCTCTTGCTTCTCGAAACCACAAGTGAGATTTGGGTGCCAAATGGACACCAAAGTTGGATCAACAGCCCTCACAGCAGAGGCACTAGTTTTCCCTGAACATCTATACACCCCTATATATGTATACATATATTATACATATCATATATATGTATATTTATATTTATGTATGTCTATGGTTTATTCTTTAACTTTTCCCTTCCTACTCATTTCTGTGAGTGATCAAAAGAATCTTCTGGTTGAGAATTGAATTCATAGACTCATACAGTTGTGCTTATCTGGGAGTTAGAAGGACTGTTTATCCTAAATCAGACAAGTTAGAAATATCAAGAGTATCCTTAATAAAAAAGGAAGTAAATGTTAAAAATAAACTTAGTTTTGGGACTTCAGTTGGTATGTGCTACTTAGTTGTCTGATGTTTCTGTGCTCAAAAGAGCTTGGTCACTAAAAGATGAGGGATCTACTTTTGGAATAGAAAAAAAAATACTACCACAGCTAGGGATCTATACACTAACAAACTCATTACTGAGGAGAAAATGTAACTAAGGTTGTTCGTTTTGTCATCCCCCCCACCACACACACAATCTTTATTAAATAGCTTAACCCATGAACTCTAGAGAGATGGAAGAGCTCATCATCACATTCTCCCTTTCATGGGGAAGAATTTTAAATCAGAGAAAATCTCCACAAACTCATGCCCAGTGGAGTTGCATCTGGCAGTAACCAGAAATGACCATGGCGCCAGTAAAGCAAGATGCATGGAGCAGCAAACAGCACCTAACAGAGTACATGCCACATAAAAATGCCTGGCAGTTAGTGATACATGGTATGGATTGTGTGCCACAACAGACTAGTGAAAGGGAGGTCTGTTGTGAGTAGCACTATGGTATATATGAAGATATCAGTTGCTTCATTTTGTTAGAAGCAGGAGTTGCCCCACCATCTTAGTACTGGCTACATGGCCTCCTAATATGCATGTCTATCCACACATCTCTTATTTTTATTGGTTTTTAAATTAGTTGTTTATGTATTTATAATCTAGCATTTTCCAGTTAGGAGAAATATTCTATTACTCCTCTCTTACTATACTTCATTAAGTATCTTTGCTTTGAACCAGTTATGTCCTCTGCCCAACTAATAGATGTAGATATGTGGTTGCATATGTACATGTACATATGCAAGTAGGGGTGGGGAATCCTGTTCTCTTATTTTGAGGAGATTCAGACCCAATGAATATGTTGAACTTGGAGTAACTAGTCTAAAATGATTCAGTTGCAAGTAAGGAAATGCCCTTGGGCACTATATGTGACTATTATAACTATTCAGTAGAATATAGCTACTTGAAAACAGGAACTGTTTCATTTATTGTCTTTGATATCTCTGACATTGAACACAGTTTTCTGGAATATAATAGCAACTTAATAAATGTTAAATTAAGTTGAATTGACTCCTTTTCTCTTTTTTCCTCATCCTTTGATCTTTAACTTCATTATCAAGTGTCTGTGTGTTGTAGTTCCTCACATAAGTTCCTGGATTCTTGGAGGCTTTTTTTTCCATGTCTATACTTCATATCAACATTCCAGTTTTAGAATCCAAAGTGATACTATATCCATCTCATCATTCAACATAATTATCATTACCTGACAACTATAATGTTACATCTTGGCTTGACCTTGTTACATAGTTGTACTGAATTCTTTAGAATATACATTCGGTACACCTGTCATATATCCATGACCCACCTGTTCTATATTATCACAATGAACTCTCAATAATTTTTTGGGAGTTTACCTCATTTTTATTAATACCTTTTACTTATACATCACATTCATTGTGAAATGTATCTATCTATCTATCTATATTTATATCTATCTATATATCTCTATCTCTATATATCCATCCATCTATCTATGTATATATATACATATATGTATATATATACATATATATACATATATGTATATATACACATATATATGTGTGTGTATGTGTGTGTGTATATATATATATATCCCATCCCAACACATCATCCCTTCTAACAAAAAGAAATGGAAGGGGTGTGGATTAATAATACTAATGAAAATGTATGTGCACTATTTTTTCTATATTTCCCCTCCTCTACAAGGAAAGGAGGATGGCACATTTTTCAGAACTCTCACCTAGATTGAAATTTTTTACCATTTAGCCTGAACCCAGCCACATAGACTCATTACTACTCAATAAAATATTACAAAAGAATCATTTGAATAGATGCCAATATTTAATCTCCTAGTCTCCAACTATTGCTACAAGATTATCTAGGCTAGCTAGATCTTCCTTATGCTGACACTCAAATTCTGGTTTTAATATTGTCCTTAAGGAGGTTTTTTCATTTGTTTTGTTTCATTTGTTTTCCCATTTTCATATTATCACAGAAGCAGCTTACATTTTCTTTTCTTCTATTTTCTTTCCTCCACTAGTGTGACACCTGGAAAAGGTTACAAAGAATCCCCTTCCCCCGATACCCAAGAGTACATTTTCCCTGTACCACCTTTGTCCCTGAGGAGAGTGGGCTTAACCAGAAAGAGCTTCCTACAAAGTATTTGCTCTACTAAGTTCACTTCTGAATGTGACATAATGAGTGGATGATTCATTGTTACTCACTGTTGGCTGTCTTTGATCTTTTATTATTCTGGGTCAAATTGGTCACTTAGAACTTTATTTTTTACTTTGCTCAACTGCCCCAAAGCTAACATGATTTCTTTTTCACAAAGTCTAATACTCCTAAAAATCAAGAAAAAAATGTGCGCACACACACACCCTTACATACATACATACATACATACTGGAATCAAAAAACAAAGAGTCAAATTTGTAGGCTATGATGTTATGAATGGGGCAAAAATGTATTCTTTCCCTATTCAGAGGCTTATAGCATGTCTTCTTCACTCAATACAGTCATATTGGAAAGAATACAGAATCATCTGGTTAGTGTTTTTTGTAAGCAGTTTTGTAAGTACCAGTTCTGGTACAGTAGTCAATCAAAAGGTTCTTCATGTAGTATACTAATCAAAAGTTTCCACTTCTCCAGGTGTGTATGCTCCAATCTAAATTTGCAGATTGTATCAGATGAAGTAATACTGCAAGTGTTCATAAGGTCTGGGCTCTTAGTGGCCATTCATAGTCACCCATTGCAATTAAATTACCAGGGGTAAAATTGAGGCTTCTCCTAACTTGATATACTTTCAACTCCACCACAGAAACTTCCAAGGTGACCATGAATTTTTTTTCAAACCAACTTAATGATATTAGGACATGAATATTGCATACAACTTGGACTTGAAATGTGATGATTCTATTAACTTCTGAGGCACCTTAATAACTATAACTCATGAAACTAGGACCACAATGAACTGAAAAGTTTTAGGTAAAAATATTGGTAATAGATGATATTTATGTAGTGCTTTAAGGTTATAATGTGTTTTAGGTACATTATCTCATAATAACCTTTAGGAAGTGCAGGTGTTACATTACAGTGGATTAAGGAAACTGGGTCTCAAAGATATTAAATGGTTGACCACAGTCAATTAATTGTATAGCAAGTAGGATTTTAACTTATAATTTTCTCCTGACATTGAGAGAAAACCAATGGATAAATACATTACTAATCCCTCCCTCTTGTGAGATGATTAGCCTATCCTTTTTCACTCATACATTTTTTGATGATACTCTTTAGTTCAGTTTTCTCTTATAATTCCCTATTTGTAATAGGTTAGGACCTTCTGAAGCATAGCCTGAATGCTTCCATTATCCTTCAGATGATACTCATCATTTTTTCTTTGCAGAATGTAGTATTTTATGTCTTGAAGGTATACAAAAAATGCAAGAATATCTAAAATATACTGAATTAATTTTTTAAAAAAATTAATGAATTTGTACACTTCATTCTCAAATTTTACAAGTGAATGAAGTGATGTATTACTATGTTAGGGTATAGTATTGCATTTTTGTACTCTTTGAATAGATCTACAATTAAAAGATATCTATAACAATAATCCTTTAGGGGATTCCTCAAAATCAACCATGTGAAACAAAATGAAAGATTGGACTATGGGAGTAGAATCTTTTTTTTTTTTTTTGATAATGCTTAGCTGACTTTTATTTTGACATAATGCTTAACTAAGTCTTTTAATTTTTTATTGTTGTTGTCTTTGTTTTTATAATACCTACATTTCCTAATGGACAACTTCCTTCTGCCCTCTACTCAAAAATTATTCTTGTAAGAATAAAACAGGGAGGGGGAGCAATTTACAAAAAAAAAGAACAAAAATATTATTTTTAAATTTTGACAATTTATGTAATATTCAAATCCATAGTTCTTCACTTCTATAAATCAAGGAAGGTTGATACTTTCAAGTAGTTTTGGTTTCGGGTCAGCCTATGTCATTTTACTTTTGCAATCCTCAATTCTTATTGTTTTGCTGTTCTTTCTACTTACTTTTTTTTTAGTCATCACAAATGTTTTCCTTGTTCTGCTTCTCTTCCAACAGGAATATCAGATCAGGAATATACTAAATATGGTATAATTTTAATAGCATTAAAATATTCTAAAGATACACTTAGGGTTAGGTAATAAGGAGTTAATTATAAAGCATTAGAAAAATATAAATGAAGGGAAGATGGGAAATAAAAGACCCAAATTACTCAATATTCTTGTGGCTTGCTTCATGCTAGATTATTGATTTTACATTTTTCACTTTGCAAAGGCAGGGGAAAATATTTATGATTGGAATAACATCACCATGTTGATGTTAGCTCTTATTTCATGATGTGTCATGTCATTTTTATGGGATGAAATTACATACTAAAAATAGACAGGCCCTAGGCTGCTTGTTATGATCCCAAACAGACAAAAATACAAACAAAAAATTAAAAACCTGTTATATATAAAATTTGATGCAAGTCCAGCAAAATGTCATTAAAAAAACAAACAAAAATCTAACAATACAAAAGGAAAACCCTGTTCTAGCAATTTGGGGAAAAAATCAAAGAGATTGAATCATGATTGACATAGGAAATTGTGTGAGACATCGGGAAAATGATGGAGCCGTTTTCCCTTAGTGTGCTCAAAGGAAAAAGAGCAGGGATCAGAATTAACTGAATAACTGAAAGTGTATCATTTCTGGGTAGGAGGGTTGGTTTGTTTCATGCCTTTTCTCATAAAAAAAACTCACTTTGAGGCTTATTAAAGCCATTTTTGTAATAATCTATGAATTAAGGTGGGGACAAATTATGCAAAAAATAGATTGATGGTTTTGTCATCACAGAGAACTCCTAATATGGGAACTTCCTGCACCAAGAAAGCTGACTGCTATTTCTTGATGAATTAGTAGGTAAGTCTGAAGTCACATAGCAAATAAGTGTCATGGGTGGTATTTTGAAACATATATTCCTAAACCTGCATTCAATACCATATTTATTCTGCTATGCTATCTCTTATGTAAATATTCTTCCCATTTTATTAATAATGAAACTGAGGATTGGATAATAATAACGATGTTAATAAGTATTATAATAATTCTAATAATAATCTTCTTAATTACCAACACTTTATGGCATCAGGGCTTGATAATGACAAAGTAACGGAATGCCAACCAGTATGTGTGAAGGGGACCTTCTGTGCCACAAATTACTACAGTGGCTATGAAGGCCTGGAAGGAACTCTAAACTCATTTTGCTATCATCCAAACAGTTTGTTGAAACTGAAGCCATAAATCTAAGAAATAAATAGAGTGGTATAGCACTACAAAGTAGACCTACTCAAAATCATTGGACTAGTCACCTTGACATGGATATCAGGGGAGTGAGTGGTCCTTTTTCATGCTCTGAAACCACAAAAATTAAGCAGAAATCACAATATCTAATCTAGAAATGTTTCATTGCAAATGGCACTAACTAACAAATGGGAAAATCATAAGATTGTGGAATGAAGTGAAAACATAACTACCTTAATTAAATACCAGTACTATTTCCTAACAGAACAGGAAACAGTTCTCATTATTTATAGGCAATGCTTTTCTGCTGCTTCTTTTCACCAATTCCTTTAGTTGCAAATTATGTAATAATTTATTGCTGACCAGTCTAGAGTAATCATAGAAAAAATATTTTAGAAAACAAATTCATACTTTTCAATGACTTGAGTTCAATGAAAAGATTAATTGTACAAAAAAAATCATCATTTAAAAAATCCCCATCCCCAGAGACTGAGGTGGTACATGTAGGAGTTAATGGTGGTAGAGGTGGTGATAGGTACGTCCTTTGGATTTGGGGGATAAATGTTTTTTGTTTACTCTTACTATTTCTTTGAAGCAAATATTCCTTTGTTAAAGTTAATCCAATATTTAAGTGATTAATGGTATGGGAGTACTAGTGTTTAGAGACCCTCAAAAGAAGGACTTGAGTCTAGAGTAGAAAAGCAGGGACTCCTTCAGCTCCTTCAGCACACCAGAAGCCCCTGGGTATGAGAGAATGTAACAGATTTGGCCTTCAAAAACTTTTACCAGAGCAAACCCATGTTACAAAAACAACTATAAAATATTATTTACAAAATACAGACTTGAGTAATTGGAGAAATTCTAATTATGCATGGGTGGACCTTAACAATGTAATAAAAAGAATAATAGTAACTAAAGTAATTTACTTATTTAGTAACCTACTAATCAAACTATCAAAGGATTATGTTATAAAAATAGAAAAAAATAGTGAAATTCATCTCTGGGAGAAAAATATCCAAGACCTCAAGGGAAATAATGAAAAAAAATAGGAGGGTCTAGCAGAAGCAAAACATAAACTATACAAAAAGATTAGGTCTTGTATCCAAAACATATATGGCATTGATTCAAATGCATAAAACTAAAGTCTATTCTACATTTGATAAACGGACAAAGGATGTAAATGGGATGGTTTCAAAGAAACAAATCCAAGTTCTCAATAACCATATAAAAATGTTACAAATCACTAAATGTAGATAAAGGAAATTCAAGCAATTTTAAGATTCTGCCTCAAGCAGTTTTAAGATTCTTACCATCAAATTGGCAAAAATGCACCAAAAGGACAATGACCATATTTTGAGTACTTGCAGGGAAAAAGGTATACTAATAATGCACTATTTGTAGAACTATGAATTAGTGCAGTCATTCTGGAAAGCATTTTGGAAATATGTCCTCAAAGTTATTAAACTTCATATATCTATTGACTCAGCAATGTCCCTACTAGGGCCTATACCCCAAAGAGGTTAAAGAGAAGAAAATGACTCATAGGTTCAAAAATATT
Organism: Vombatus ursinus; assembly: GCF_900497805.2. Taxonomy (NCBI): domain Eukaryota; kingdom Metazoa; phylum Chordata; class Mammalia; order Diprotodontia; family Vombatidae; genus Vombatus; species Vombatus ursinus. The sequence goes on from NW_020948840.1 coordinate 9,906,129, forward strand.
TTCAATAGCTCTTTCTATGGTAGTAAAGAATGAAACAAAACAAAAACCTTGAAAACTAAGTGGATACCTATCTTTTGAAGTATGAATATGGAAATTAAGTTATATGAATTAAATGACATGTTTCTGTGGGAGTTGTTTGAGCAAGGGATAGAGATACAGATAAGATATAAAAAAGAATAAAGAAAATATGGTCAATGAGGCATCTTTTTTTTGTTTTGTTTTTTGCTAGGCAATGGGGTTACGTGACTTGCCCAGGGTCACTCAGCTAGTGAGTGTCAAGGCTGAGGACTCATTTGAACCCAGGTCTCACTAACTCCAGGGCTGGTACTTTATCTACTGTGCCACCTAGCTACTCCAATGAGGCTACTCTTTTTTTTTGACATTGTAGGTTATATTCTTTTTTTATTTTTTAAATTTTATTCCATAGTTTTCTTTTTTATTAATCTATTTTGATTTATCAACAATCACTTGTATAAGCTTTTGAGTTTTAAATTTTTCTCCCCCTCCCTCCAAACTTCCATCCCCAAGAAGGCATGCAATCAGATATAGTCTGTACATAAACATTCCTATTAAACATTTTCACATTAGTGATGTTGTAAGTAAGAATTAGAACCAATAGAAGGAACCACCAGAAAGAGGAAACAAAACACAACAAAGAAAAAAGAAGGCAAATAGTATGCTTTGATCTGCATTCAAACTCCATAGCTCTTTCTTTGAATGTGAATAGCATTTTCCATCATGAGGCCTTGGGAGATGTCATAGATCCTTGTATTGCTGAGAAGGGTTAAGTCTATCAATATTAGTACCTAACTGATTATGTTATTCCCTTCTTGAGTCAAATCTGATGACAGTAAGGTTCAAACAATGCTCATCTCCCTCCCTTCTTTCCCTTTGCTGTAATAGGTTTTTGTGCCTTTTCCTGTAATGTAATATACCCTTGTCTTTTCTCTCAGTACATTTTCTTAGTTAGATCAGATTAATCCACTTATTTGGATCCATTTCACTCACTTGATTAGATTTTTTTTATCATTACATCAAAGTCAAATTTAACATGTAATAACTATACAGTTCTCAAGGGTTACAAGTAGCACCTTCCTTTGTAGAGATGTAAACAGTTTGCCCTTATTAATAACATGTTGTTTCTTTCTGTCCCATTTACCTTTTCATGTCTCTCAAGTCTTGTATTTCAAGATCAAATTTTCTTTTGAGCTCTGCTCCTTTTATCAGGAAGGTTTGAAAGTCCCCTAGTTCACTGAATATCCATCTCCTCCCTTTAAAGATCATACTCATTTTCACTGGGTAGTTGATCCTTGGTTGTAATCCAAGCTCCTTTGTCTTATGGAATATCATATTCCATGCCCTATGGTCTTTTAATGCAGAAGTTGCAAGGTCCTGTGTAATCCTGACTGTGATTCCACGACATGTAAATTGTTTCTTTCTGGCTGCTTGCAGTATTTTCTCTTTGATCTGGTAATTTGGGAATTTGGCTACTGTATTCCTTGACATTTTCAATTTGGAATCTCTTTCAGGAGGTAATCAGTGGATTCTTTCTATGGCTATTTTACCCTTTGGTTCTAGGACCTCAGGGCAGTTTTCCTCTTTGATTTCCTGAAAGATACTGTCCAGGTTCTTTTTTTTATCGTGATTTTCAGGTAGACCAATAATTTTTAAATTGTCTCTCCTGGATCAATTTTCCAGGTCAATTGTTTTTACCAATGAAGTATTTCACACTTTCATTTATTATTTTTTTTTATTCTCTTGTTTCTGTTTGACTGATTCTTGCTCTGTCATAGAGTCATTAGCTTCCATTTGCCCAATTCTAATTTTTAACAAATTGTTTTCCTCTATTAGATTTTATATCTCTTTCCCCATTTGGCCAATCGCATTTTTTAGGGACCTATTTTCTTCAGTGTACTTTTTTCCAGTTGGCCAATTGTATTTTTTAGGGACGTGTTTTCTTCAGTGTACTGTCTTCCCAATTGGTCAATTGTATTTTTTAAGGACTTGTTTTCTTCAGTTAATTTTTGTCCTTCCTTTTCCAAGCTATTGACCGTCTCTTGCATACCTTTCATTTCTTTTCACATTTTTTTCTTCTACCTCTCTCATTTGACTTTTAAAATCCTCCTTAAGATCTTCCAAGAAGGCTTTTTGGCTTCGGACCAGTTCACATTCCCTTTTGAGGTTCCAGATGTGGGTTTGTTGACAATGTTGTCCTCTTCTGAATTTTTGCCTTGATCTTCAATATTCCCATAATAAGAATCTATCATACATTTCTTTTAGCTCATGGTGTTTGCTTATTTCCTGACCTTTAAAGAGACTGAACTCTCCTACTGGGGAGCAGAGGGCACTGACCCAAGCTTCTTGTGTTGGCAGCCTTGGGCCTGTTCACTGGCTTTGTGTACTAGGGCCTCCAATGCTGGCAGTTGGAGGCTGTAGGGTTCTGGCAGCTTACCTCGTGTTGGGCTGGAATCAGCAACACTAGAACTCTAGGAGTAGGACTGGATAGTGTGGCTCCTGCAGACTTCTTGCACACGCAGGCCTTTCCTTCCTTTTGCTTTCTTAAGCTTCTTTCAGATGGATGTTGCAGGATGTTTAGCCACTTGGGGCCCCTTGGAGTGCTGCTTCCCTTAGTTTTCCTGAGGCACTAGGAAACCTGGTTGCTGTAGAATGCTGAGGCACCTGGTGGTTTTCCAAGCTGGTTTCCACAGGTTCCCCCCAACCTCATTGAGGCACTCGGGGATCCAAGTGTTGGTGTTTGCCTGCTCCACCACCTGGGTTTCAGGACCTCCTCCTGGTATGCTGAGGTAGGGCTTTAGGCTAGCTTGTTGAGATGCCTCCAGTTCTGTACTGCTTCCCTTCTCCCAGGGCAATAGTGGCCTTTACCATTAATCCCTCAAGCTAACTGGGCTACTGGACTGTTACACCCCATCTTTTTTCTGGTTCAGCTGTTCCAGGGTTTTTCCTGGGGTGATATTTTCTAGGCTTTCAGAGCTTAATGAGGCTACTCTTAAAAAAAAATAAACAGAAAGGAGCAGAAGGGAGACCAGAAAGAATGCCAGAAAATTAGCTTTGAATGCTACAGGTTTGTTTTGTTATATACTTAAAAAGAAAAGTTTTCTGTACCTAACAATGATCTGTATTTTCTTGTTCAATCCTCTTTTTCTTTCTCTTTTTAATGTATATTTAAATGTAAATTCTAGGTGTTGCTTTAGTTCAAAATATCTTTTAAATACAAGAAAAGATAAGTTTATAACAGTAATAAAATAATGGCAGAATGAACTCACCCAATTCTGTCAACAAAGAATTGATAAACACATGAGTAAGTCCTGTGGATTTTTAAATAGCAATGGAGGGATTTATGATGGCATTTGAAAACTAAGTCACTGTCAACAGAAAATACAGACAATTTCCTTAACTAGCCCACACTGTCATCAATGCAGATCATTCAACGAAACAGTAGAAAATGTGGAGTATTTCTAAAAGGGTGGGAAAAAAAAATAGTACTCACTAGATACCTAGCAAAACATGATATGGTGGTTCACTATCTTTCATAAGCTAAAAGATGACAAATACCCATACTATAAATCCATGCCTCCGAAAATGAATTCAATGAATGAATATTATTAGAGTCATTCCAGTATCACAGATAGAACTGTTGCATATAATTTTGTAGAAAATATCACCCCAGGAAAAACCCAGGAACAGCTGAACCAGAAGAAAGATGGGGTGCAGCAGTCCAGTAGCCCAGTTAGCTTGAGGGATTAATGGGAAAGGTCACTATTGCCCTGGGAGAAGGGAAGCAGTACAGAACTTGAGGCATCTCAGCAAGCTAGCCTAAAACCCCACCTCAGCATACCAGAAGGAGATCCTGAAACCCAGGTGGTGGAGCAGACAAACACCAACACCTGGATCCCCAAGTGCCTCAGTGAGGGTGGGGGAACCTATCACATCTGTATGCTGTTTGTAACAGCATGTTTATCTGCTATAGGCAAAGCTTAAGCTGGTGGATGACAAGTTCCTGGAATACTGAGCTACTGGAAATTCAAGTGGGTGACTGAATGAATTATGTCCAGCCTGAATATGATGAGTCCCTGGGAGACTAAATAGAGGTGAACTAGTCTAGATTGGAAAAATGGAGCAGATTAAAGCTTCTGATCAGCATTGGGATCTGGTCCATGAGTGCACACTGCACTTGTACTCTGGATGAGAAAGGGAGATCATGTCTCAAAAAAAAAACATGTCTATGACCCTTACGTTTGCATATTTGTAAGGGGGAAACAGCATTTATCTGGTTCCTACTATGTTTCAGGTACTTTGCTAAGTGCTTTGTAAACATGTTCTAATTTGTTCCTTACAATATCCTTATGAGATGCCCTATTGACTGTGCCACCAAACTTCTGTGACATTAAGTAACATGATGTGAAGTGAAACAGGTTAACATAGTCATTTAACCTTTACTTCCCCCAATACCAGTGAACTGTGCAGAAAGAGAAAGGTAAAATCAAGTGGTAGTGTGATTTATGGTTGAAGATTGGCAGGGTACACAGAACAGTAAGAAAAAAGAGAGCAAGGGATTAAAAGGTAAGGGCATCATATAGCTAAACTGTTCATAGAATCACAGAATTTTAGTTTTGGAAGGAATCTCAATGGAAATTGAGTCCAACCCTTAAATGAATTAAACGCTTATTGTGCTATTGTTGGCAAATGTTAATGAAGCTTCTGCCTTAAGAACTCCAAAGAAGGGGAATCCACTTCTCAGTTGCCTAGTAATGTAGTGTAGATATAATGGGTCTAAGTTCAACCTTGAACATACAAGGACTGTTCTCTTCAAACTTAAACTCATTAATCCCACCATATATATTACATTAAAAATTATATATGTGTACACAAAATTATACATGCTAAATTATATATGTATATACAAATATATATATATATATTTGTTTTACACTTTAAGTAAAAAAGGCAATATCCCCATATCTTCATTTTTTCAGAGAAAGAAAATGTTTAATCTTGTTCTTAAGAGGCAGAATCATGACAGTAGAGGATGAAACACTGGGATTGATAGTCTGAAGATTTGCATTCAAATCCTAACTGCCATTATTTTTGTGGTTTTGGGAAATAATTTGACCTCTGTGAGACTCATTGTCCTCTATAAGTTTACTCATCTATTAAAATGGGCATCAGTACAATACCTAGAATACCTACCTTAAAGGGTTATTTTGATGCAAAAATTAAGTGATATATGTAAAATTCACTGCAAGCTTTAAAACTCTCTACAAATATCTGTCATTAATATTGTTCTAGTCAGTGTCATTTTTTTTTCTGGAATTGTAGTCACTGGGGAGGGAGGGATATAAGTTTTATCACCTCCTTCTAGCTACCCAAGCTCAAAAAACTCTTTTATCTCTTCACTATCTAATACCAAATTCCATGAATTCTGTCTTTACAGCACTTTTCAGATCCATCTCACCCTTTCTGCTTCTGTAACAACTAATCAACAAATTCAGGCCTTCACTACCTGTTAACTGGATCATTCTAATTATTTTCTTGCTTTTATTTTATTTTTTTTTTCAAATCAGACCAAGGCTTTTATTTTATTCATTTCTTGCATGTAAAATATTCTTTGATGACATCTTTGGCCTGAGATTCCTTGCCATAGTCCTTAACAACAACGCAACTGCAGCCAACCACTTTATGGGGCTTTCCCTCTCTGTCAATTTTACAGAGGCCTACCCATTTGCTCAGCTTTTTGTTCTTATCAACCTTGATCAAATTGATCTGGTGCTCAGCACACAGGGCCTCAACCAACTTTACGTACATAAGTTCATCACAGTTGGAAGCAAGAACACAAAGATGGGCTTGGTGTTTGTCCAAGGCTTTGGCAGCTTCAAGAATTCCATGAGCTAGACCATCGTGGATGAGTGCAGTCTTCAGCACTTCTTGTAGAGTGGTGTTAACGTCCATTACACCTCCAGCAGCAATGCCTTCCTCAGCCATGGCAGCAGTTCACGGGTGAAGTTAAATTTTGAAAACACCCGGGAGCCTCCACCTCCCGCTCAACTCAGAGGCGACAGGGAAAGAGCTATTTTCTTCCTTTTAACAAGTTACCTTGCTTTTAATAAATGCCATTTTTAAAGCAAGCAAGCAACTATCTAATGTACATCTGATCATATCAGTACTCAAAACTGTTACGGATTCCCTCATTGCCCAACTGATATATTTTATCCTGACATTCATGCCCCTGCAGGATTTGACTTCTACCTGTATTTTTAGCCATATGTCATACTGCCTCCCCTCAGATTTTCAAGAATCTGATTACACTGGATGACTACTTTCCTGATTTTTCTGATTTCTATACTTTTACTGAGATCTTTAGTCTCTCTCATTTCTGATCCATATTATACACTACAGCACCACTACCATCAAAAGACTGAAAAATGAAGTACCCTTGGGAGTATAAACACCTGCCCAACTGCCAGTTCTGCTTCTAGCTCAGCCCTCAAAGTCATGAAAATTTCTCCTTTGGAGAAAGGGCCAGTTATCCACAATCTGCCAACTGACACACACAGGGTAACATGGAAACCTGAAGGAGAACTAGGAAGCAACATATGCCAAGAATATGTAATGATCAACATCATTTTGACTACCTCTTCCCCTCATATCCTGGTGGAGACAAAAAGGACCCTCAGACTAAATCATTAGAAATAGCATTGCCCACTAAACCATCAGACTTGCTCTACCCGAGCCTCTCTAGTCATAATTAAGGGTATAAATCATTGTGCATAGGAGGCCATTTTCCTCAAAACCAGTGACAACTGGTAATTGACTGACAACAGGCAGATAGGTACAGGTGCCCTGAGAGTGACAGCATCTCATGCTGCCAGTCCTGCTAACAGCCCAGCTCTCACAGCTATCATCTGCAGAAGGAACTCCTGTGGAGTAGAGGTCATCCCTCTCATCATCTGCTATCGGATTGAAAATCTAACTAAAAGAGCAAGATGCCCTCAGGGAGAGTGGAGACATAATGCATAAGGAAAGTCTAACCACTACCATCATTTTGACCATTATTTTCTTTCAGATTTTTAAAGCAACAGCTCAGGACATAAATGAAGGAATCTTGAAAATAACAGTACTTCCTGTTCAGTGCCATCAGCCATCATCTTGGGAAGCAACCTCAAGGAGAAGCAGCCTGGCAACTGCTTCAGCAGATACTATGGTCACAATTACTGAGGACTCAGGATAGAAATTTCTTAGCACCAAAGCCCTTGGCACTATCAAATGATTTCACATCAGAAACATATAAATTTATCAGTGAAAATGACTTAAAGAGGAGGCATTATCATTTGTTGTGTTATTTTAGCCTCAGGAACATGAGGCAAACAACTGACATGGAAAGTAGATCCAGGAGAGACAATACCCAAATCATTGAACCATCTGAAAGCCATAATCAAAAGGAGAATCAGGAAAGCATCTTTCAAGATATTATCAAGGAAAACTACCCTGACATCCTGGAACCAGAGGGCAAAATAGGCATTGAAAGAATACACTGATCACCTCAGGAAAGAGATCTCAAAATAAAAACTCCAAGGAACATTATAGCCAAATTTCAGAATTAGCAAATTAAGGAAAAAAAATACTACAAGTGGGCAGAAAGAAACAATTCAAGTATTGAGGAGCAAAAATCATGATTACACAGAACTTGGCAGCTGCACAGTGGTCATGGAACAAATGTATTCTAGAGGTCAAGGGATCTAGGACTACAACCAAGAATAAGTTACCTCACAAAATTAATCATACTAAATCACTGGGAAAAATAATCATTCAATGAAATAAAAGAATTTCAAGCTTTCATAAGGAGAAGGCCAGAATTAAACCAAAAACCTAATCTTCAGTATAAAGACTCAAGAGAAGCAAAACAGGTAAAAAAGAAAAAGAAAACATAAGGGATTCAATAGAGCTAAGCTGTTTACATCCCTATATGGGAAGATGATACTTGTAATTCTTCTATTAGTACAGCTAAAAGGAATATACATAAACAAAGGGTATAGGTATGAAGTGAATTGGAGGGAATGACATAAAAAAATAAGAGATGAGAAAGAGGAGGACACTGAGTGCATAAGGTAGGAAGAGGAAGAATGGGGTAAGTTATCTTACATGAAGAGGAGAGAAAGACCTTATTACAGTAGAGGGGAAAATGGTCATCACTTGAAACTCACTCTCATCAGTATTGGCTCAAAGAGGCTCAAAATCAGTTGAATATAGAAATCTATTTTACCCAACAGTGAAGAAGGGGGGGAGGGAGATCAAGTAAATGGGTGGGGGGTGAGGACTGACAAAAAGGAGGAAAGGTAATGGGAGGTGGTAGACAGAAGCAAAACACTGCTGAGGTGGGAAAGAGTCAAAAGAGAGAGAGGACAGGCAGGAGGAAGAATAGGATGGAGGGAAATATACAAGTAGTAATAATAACTATGAATATGAATGGAATGAAGTCTCCCATGAAACAGAAGCTGATAGTGGAGTAGATAAAAAGGCAGAATCTGACAGAATGTTTTTTTACAAGAAACAAGCTGACAGCCAAGAGACACACAGAGTAAAGGTATGGGGCTGGAGCAGAATCTATTATGCTTCAGCTTTAAGTGAAAAAAAAAAAGCCTGTGTAGCAATCCTGACCTCAGACAACATAAAAGCAAAAATAGACATAATGAAAAGGGATAAGGAAGGAAACTATATCTTGCTAAAAGGTACCATAGACAATGAAGCAATATTAATAGTAAACATATACGCATCAAGTGGTATTTCATCCTAATTCTTAAAGGAGAAGCGAAGTGAGTTATAAGAGGAAATAGAAAAACTATACTAGTGGAAGACTTAACTGTAACTTCTCAGAACTTGATAAATCTGACCAAAAAATAAAGAAGAAAGAAACCTAGGAGGTAAATATAATATTAGAAAAGTTAGATGTGACAGACCTTTTGAGAAAAGTGAATGAGAATAGAAAACAATATTCCTATTTTACTAAGCAGCACATGGCACCTATGCAAAAATTGATGACCATGTAAAAGGGTATAAAAACTTGGAAAGTAAATGTAGATAGACAGAAATATGAAATGTATTACTTTGGATCACAATGCAATAAAAATAACATTCAAGGAAGGGCGGGGAAAGATAGATTAAAATTAATTGGAAACTAAATAATCTAATCCTGAAGAATAAATGGATAAAAGAACAAACCAGAGAAATAATCAATAATTTCATTAAGGAGAATGACAACAATGAGACAACATATAAAAATTTATGGAATATAGGAAAGCAGTACTTAGGGGACAATTTGTTTCTCTAAATTCTTAAATCAACAAAATGGAAAAAAAAAGAAAAGATAAATGAATTGGGTAAGCAACTAAAAAAATTGAAAAATAATAAATTAAAAATCCCCAATTGAGGACCAAATTGGAAATCCTGAAAATCAAAGGTGAGAATGATAAGATTGGAAGTAAAAAAAAAATATTTTGAACTAATAAATAAATCTAGGTACTGATTTTATGAAAAAACAAGATAAGATATTCATTAATTTGATTTAAAAAAAAGAAAGAAGAAAACAAAATTACCAGTATCAAAAATGAAGAGTGAAATCAAAGAAGGAGAAATAAAAGCAATCGTTAGGAAATATTTTGCCCAATTATATGCCAATAAATATGAATATCTGAGGGAAATTGAAGAATATTTACAAAAATATAAATTACGTAGATCGACAGATCAGGAAATAGAATGCCTAAATAATCCCATCTTAGAAAAACAAATTGAACAAACTGTTAATGAACTCCTCAGGAAAAAAAAAAATCCAAGGACCAGATGGGTTCACAAGTAAATTCTTCAAAACATTTAAAGCAAAATTAATTCAGAAATTATAAAAACTATTTGGAAAAATAGGCAAATAAGGAATCTTAACAAACTCCTTTTATGACACAAGTATGGTGCTGATACTTAAACCAGGAAGAGATAAAAGAGATAAATCAGATTATGGACCAATATCCCTAGTGAATGTTGATGCAAAAATATTTGAACAAAATACCATCAAGCCAATTGCAGCAATATATCAGAAGGATTATACACTGTGACCAGGTGGAATTCATACCATGAATGCAATGTTGGTATGATTATAGGAAAATTATAAACACAATTCATTATATTAATAAGAAAAAAACAGAAATCATATGATCATCTCAATAGATGTAGAAAAATCTTTTGACAAAATACAGTACCCATTCTTATTAAAAACACTAGAGAGCGTGGGAATAAAGGGAGAGTTCCTTAAAAAGATAAGCAGTATCTATCTAAAGGCATCAGCAAGCTGGAACTATCCCCAATAAGATCAGCAGTGAAGCAAGGTGCCCATTACCACCACTATTATTCAATATAGTGCCAGAAATGTTAGCTATAGCAATAAGAGAAGAAGAAGAAGTTAAAGGAATTAGAATTGGCCACGAGGAAAAAAAAACTATCACTCTTTGCAGATGATATGATGGTATACTTAGAGAACCATAGATAAATACATATAAATCACCAGCATTTCTTTAGATGACCAACAAAGCCCAGCGGCAAGTGATCGAAAGAGAAATTCCATTTAAAATAACTGTGAACAAGACAAACCCAGGAACTATAGGAACACAATTACAAAACACTTTTCACACAAATAAAGTCAGATCTAAACAACTAGAAAATTACAATTTCTCATGGTTAGGCTGAACCAATATAATAAAAATGACAATTCTGCCCAAACTAATTCACTTATTCAGTGCCATGCCAATCAAACTACCAAAACTTATTTGAAAGAGCTAGAAAAAATAACAACAAAATTGAATTGGAAGAACAAAAGGTCAAGAATATCAAGGAAATTAATGAAAAAAATACAGAGGAAGGTGACCTAGCAACACCAGATCTCAAATTATATCATAAAACAGTAACCATCAAAACTATCTAGTACTGGCTAAGAAATAAAATGGTGGATCAGTGCAATAGATCAGGTACACAAGACACAGAAGTCAAATCACCATAGTAACTCCATGTTTGATAAACTCAAAGACCTCAGCTTTGGGATAAGAACTCAATATTTTAAAAAAATGATGGGAAAACTGGAAAACAATAGGACAAACTAGGTCTAGATGAACATCTCACACTGTGTACCATGATAAGGTCAAAAGGGGTGCATGCTTTAGATGTAAAGGGTGACAAGATAAGCAAATTAGAAGAACAAGGAGTAATCTACCTGTCAGATCTATTGGGAGGGGAAGAAGTCATGAACAGACAAGAGACAGAAAATATTAAAAAATGTAAAACAGATAATTTTGATTAAATCAAATTAAAATGCTTTTGTACAAACAAAACCAAAAGCAACCAAGATTAGAAGGAAAGCAGAAATTTGGGAAACAATCTTTATAGCAAGTCTCTCTGATAAAGGCCTCATTTCTCAAATATATAGAGAAATGACTCAAATTTATAAGAATATAACCATTCTGCAATTGATAAATTGTCAAGGATATGAACAGGCAGTTGTCAGATGAAGAAATCAAAGCTATCTATAGGCATATAAAGATGTGCTCTAAATAACTTTTGGTTACAGAAATGCAAGTTAAAACAACCCCGAAATACCACCTTATACCTATCAGTTGACTTATATGACAAAAAGGAAGACAATAAATGTTGGAGCGGATGTGGGAAAATTGGGACACTGATACACACTATTGGAGTTGTGAACTGATCCAACCATTCTGGAGAGCAATTTGGAACTGTACCCAAAGGCACAAATTGTGTATATCATGTGATCCAGCAACACCACTACAAAGTCTGTATCCCAAAGAGATCATTAAAAAAGGAAAAAAATACCTATATGTGAAAAAGTATTTATAACAGTCCTTTTGTGGTGGAAAAATATTGGAAACTGAGGCAATTCCCATCAAATGCGGAATGGTTAAACAAGTTGTGGTATATGAGTGCAATAGTATACTATTGTGCAAAAAGAAATAACAAACCAGCAGATGTCAGAAAAACATGGAAAGACTTGTATGAACTAATGCAAAGTGAAATGAGCAGTACCAGGAAAACACTGTACAACAACACTGTGTGATCAACTATGAATGATTCAGCTGTTCTCAGCAATAGAATGATCCAAGACAAATGTAAAGGACTCATGAAGGAAAATGCTATCCACATCTAGATAAAGAACTGATGGACTCTTGAATGTAGATTGAAGCATTTCTAAAAATTATTTATTTCTATTTTGTGTTCATTTTTTCTTTTTGATCTGTTTTCTTCTTTCACAAAGGTGACAAATATGCAAATATGATAGCAAATGTATTACCTATATCAAATTGCTTACTGTTTTCAGAAAAGGGGAGAGGAGGAAGTGAGAAAAATTTGGAACTCAAAATCTTGTGAAAATGAATGCTGAAATTTGTCTTGACATATTATTAGGGAAAATAAAATATCATTTTGAAAAAAAATTTTAAAAAAGCAAAGCTAGCTAAAAAAATAATGTTTCTTAGCACCCACTTCCCTATTTATTGGCATTCTGCTATTACTGCTATTATTGCAACAAAATATTAACAATTATTTTGCATTTTTCTTTATTTTATAGGCTGCCATGGCCAAAATCTTATCATTGAACAGTCAGCCTACTCTTGTTAGGCTTCTCCATATTTTGACTTCAGGAAGCAACCATCTTTGGGCAGGATAACATTCATGATTAGAATTTTGACGTTCAGTTGTTTCAGTTGTTCCTGACTCTTTCTGACTCCATTTTGTATTTTCTTGGCAAAAATATTAGAGTGTTTTGCCTTTTCCTTCTTCATTTCATTTTACAGATGATGAAACTGGGGCAAACGGGGTTACATGAATAATCTAGGATCTCACAGCTAGATGATTAGAATGTTTATTGAACATCACAAAACTCACAGCTAGATATGATAAATGAAAGATGTTCTTTATTTTCCAAAAGGAACAAAATATATGAAGGACTGAATGAAAATGTGTTTTTGTTTTCAAGGTTTGAATAATACTGTGTACATTCCCCTTAGGGCACAACTTGTTAGGGGTCCTCCAGTAGGCTGTCTTGCAACTGACTAAAATGTTTTTGAGGATCAAAGGATAGGTGAGCTGAAGTTGATTTCATCAAGCATTTAGCCAAAAATATGCTAGAAAAGAACCCCCACTACCACACACCTGACACATCTTGCTTGAAACATTTTAGTGAATGGAGACTCAATTCCTCCCATTCTCCCATTCCATTTTTAGTAGGCAACCCATTTGATTTCTAATAACTGTAATTGAGGGCACACTTATGCTCATGTTGAGCCTATATTCCACATGTCCTGGAGACTTTTAATAGTCAATTGACCAATAAGGACTTGTTGGAAAACTTTATGTGTGTGCTGATGATAAAGAAATAGAAAAAATGAATAGATAACAATGCACTGATATATTTCACAATGATATTCTCCAGAGGTTCTTAGATTGTGAATTATGAAACACAAAGATGAATTCAGTGTCAACCAGCCACTTATTTATACCATCAGACAAAACAAATTATGCAATATCAATTTTTGAAAATCCCATTCTTCTCAAAATAGTACATTATCAATCCTTTCTGCTTAAACTTTGCATCCAAACAATAACTTTCTAGTTGTAGCGTGTTATTTATAGTTATTAATGTTATACATAATTAGATATACTTCATAATATGTTTTGGCCTATACATGATTTATTACTAATATTGTGATAATTCCATATGTATGTAGTATCATGTAATTATATTTAGTCACAGCAAACTATAATTTTAATGCTATTGAGATCTGTATTAATGAGTGGAAGCATATATAGTTGAAGTTATAGATTGTACAACCATGTTTAAGAAAATATTTAAATTTTTAATGTAGATCCCTAAATAAATTGATTAAATCTCAAATAATGTATGAATTTATACTATTTTTCTTCCTATTTGTAAGCCTAGAATAGGACATGATTTCTAGATCAAGACTATATTTAGTGTAGTGGTGATAGAAAAAATAAGTCAGGTGTCTTTGTGTAACAATTCTAAATTATAACTTTGGTCATTGTAAATTCAATAAGACAATCAGTTATGTAGTAATTATACTCATTTTTCAAAACATGATAACTTTTCACTACATTAAGTAAATAATTTAATATCCTCATTTATAAAATTTGTTATGGTTTGTGACAATAATATTTTATGACATGGACATTCTCCTTTTTCAATAGCTAGAATGATTTCATTCATTGCCCTCATGCAATTTATCACCAAATATCTTTCTTCCAGTTATTGTCAACTTATGAGCAATATATTTACTTAAACTGGTTGATTGTTCACTTACATCAAAACATTTCATTTCCTTTCCATCATTACATTTGACATTCATGAGTTTTTCCCTGCCCCTTATGTAGCATTCTCCCTAATAAGAAATTCCAATCTGACTATTGAAGCTTTTCTGCTATCAGAACCTGAACACTTGGTATTCTGCTCTCTTTAATGCATTTTCTAATTCTTTCTGCCTCAACTCTACGGATTCTATTCTATTTTTTAAAATTTTCCATATGTTGCATAAATCGTGTACTACTGAGGTTCTGCACTAACTTATTTTTCATACACTTATTTTTCATACACACACATACACACAGACATATGAAACATAAGTTATAATATAAATTATATCTATAAGTTTTATGTATATGATGTTTTCATAAATTTCTCAAGACTAAATGTATTTTCCTCTGTAAGTACTGAATTTAATAATTTAATCTAGGAGAAGAAAGCTAATAGAAGCTAGAAGAAGCTATTATACTTCAATATTCCAACCAATATATTATCTTATTTTTGCAGTATTTCTGTTTCTATAGATTGTAATATATTTACACTTTCTCATCCTCTGCAATGAGATGCCCAGGTGCTCCCATGAGTCTTTCATGGGGCTCCACTTGTTTTGGTAAGAGATTTCCTCTGACTTTTTAATATTAGGCATACACCACAATCTTACTTTTACTACATAAATTACTACTAAATTTTCATGATCAAAAAATTGAAAATGCCATTTTTGCACATATATTGTCATTGGTAAGATGACACATGTATTTAAAATCACATCTCTCCATTGCCCCTAGAGTTACTTATAATTTTCTTTCCTTTGTGAGTGAAGTATCATATGATTTGCAAGCATAGTAACACTAGAAGAGTATTGGTCTTTAAAAGATAGATTTTTTTTTAATTTCTTGGAATAGCTTAGAATCATTATAAGTGCTTGGAAATTTCCCAGAAGCAACCAACCTACTTCTATATTCTTATTTAAATATAGATCCACTTCATTGTCTATCTTCAATGTCTCTAAAATATTTATGTACCAGTGGAACTGATCAATGGGCTCTTGATTCAATGACTTAATAGCAGCTAGACAATAGGTATTCATATTCCCAGAATGTATCACAGTATATGACATGTAGTAAGCACTTAATAATTTCCCCCTTATTTATCTATATATCTATTCATTCAGCCTCTATAGTAAGATGCTAAGCTGAAATGTTGTGATTAATTTTGCATAATATTTAGAGACTTAATACTATTAGCACAATTTCATTTCCAAGCCAGAATAGAAAAAAATGAACAAACAAAAAAGCTACACCATATTTAGGAAATCACTTTTCCATTTGTACTCTTCATTCTCTATGATGATGTCAAACCATGCATATTAATTCAAGTGAAGTCATTTTTATTATGTCATCATCAGATATAAATGGAGCCTTTCTGAAGCCTTGAAAAATATATCATGATTTAGCAAATTAAATGTTTTTTTTAAATAATCAACAAATAATAAGTGTAAAGGCTCCTTTATTCTCTGCACCATTTGATCAGCCGTGTGATTATAAAAGTAGGCTGCTGTAGCATATATTTTCAAATTTTTGCCTCTTTTCTTATTACATTTTCACCAAGGATACCTTTGATATGTGGATAGGCCATTTTCACAAATGTATTGCAGGAACAAGACAATATGAATACATATCAGTAGTTCTTGATGTCTTCTAGATTATGTTTTTTTTTTCTATTTTAATTCAATCTGTGGTTCTCCCCCAGACTTTCAGTTTCTTACCTTCTTTCATCTATATTGAGAATCAGTGTCTCAATATCTCAAAGTAAACTTTCCTTCAGCAAAGATTTACTTCATGAATATCCAATCTCTCACAGATCTTCCTTCTTAGTGTAAATTCAGCTGCCTCATTTAGCACATTTAACACAGTTTTGTTTGTTGTTCAGTCATTTTAGTCATGTTTTTCTTTTTGTGACCCCTTTTGGGCTTTTCTTGGCAAAAATAATGAAGTGGTTTGCCATTTCCTTCTCCAGGTCATTTTACAGCTGAGGAAACTGAGGCAAACAGTGACTTGCCCAGGGTCATACTTATAGTAAGCATCTGAGGCCAGGAAGACGAGTCTTCCTGACTCCAGGCCCAGAAAAGCTGCTCTGTTAGACTGTAGAATTAACGTCTCAATGTGGTTGTTCTCCCAACATTGCTAAAAGAACTGACTCTTTTTCAAAATGCAAAGAAATATCTATAACTAGAGGGATATCTATATGAGAGAGAGAGAGACAGAGAGAGAGAGACAGAGAGACAGAGAGAGAGACACAGAGACAGAGAGAGACAGAGAGAGAGAGAGAGACCGATTTTCATTATGGGGTCTTCAGATGCTTTGACTTAATTGGGTCTCTAAATTTTCTGTTACTTTTCTGTTCACTATTTGCCTAATACAACACAAAATTTTATACCCACCTCCTCCATGATCCTTTGCAAATTAATTTATATTCTACAACAGGATTGTCTTTTGCTGCCATAGCTCTTCATTTAGTAAGGAAAGACCATATTTTCTTCTTAGTTTTTTTTGGGGGGGTCTCTTTTGACCTCCTTTTTGTGACATTCTTTGAAATTCCATTACAATTATTTATTGTCTTTGTCAACTACTTTTTCTTCTTACATTGCCAATATTTCAGCAGCAATACCTAATTTTAAGAAAACACCCTGGAGTTAAATTTTTAACCCATGTTATCTACAATTAATAGCAACAACGATGAAAGAGTTACTTTCTTTTATATTTTGTCTTCTTTTCTTTTACAAACTATATGTTTTGAAGCCTCAATTTTAAGTTCTTTAAGCTTAAAGGTATATAGTCTATCTGGATGTTAGAAAAATCAGAAACAAAAATCTACTACAGTGAGTGAGTGAAGGAAAGTCTTTATCACACTTCTCATGAGAGAAGCAGGCACAATGCACTTTAATAGCATGTGGGCACTGGTTCAGTGGTACAATCAACTTTTAAACTGTTAGTAAGATCCATACTCCACCCATTAGGGCTCCTATTGGTCTAGTTCATCTGAGTTACACCCTTCCTGGACAGCCCATTGCATGTTCCTCCATGCTTTGTTAACTCCGCCCACTTAGTGGATCCCATGTTCAAAAATGGTGGCTATCTCCGCCCTTGGGGTGTGTCAGCTCATATTCAATAAGCTTATTAAGCAAGCACAGTGGAGAAAAGCCTTTGCCTGGTGGAAGCCCAGTCCTTGAACCTTGAACCCTGAACCCTGAACTTGGCTGGTTGCAACCGGTTTAGCCTCTCGGGTTCTTTCTTAAGAACTAGTTGTTTACAGAAAAGTTTGGAGTACTTTCTGATTGTTCGAGGGACTATCCACAAGATCTTGGAATTTCTTATCCTCCTTAGGCTTCCACCTAAGCCCCTAAAATCTTTCTTACACTGGATACTATGAAATCTTATGAATTATATTCACCTATCCTGGCTAAAATTCATTGTACTAAGTAATTGTTAAGTTTTTAATCAAGTTTATTACTAAATAGTGATTGCGCATTATGATAAAGTAATACATAAGTTTTTGTTTGTTTGTTTGTTTTCTGGATGACCTAATCATAGAAAGTCAGCAGGCATATTTCAGATCATTTCTTCATTTATTTTTCTATCATGAACCGTATGACATAGTGGTTAACTATACATCAGTTTGCTGTCCTTTCTACATTAACCAATCCCTCCTTATGGGTTAGAATTTGGTCACAAGAACAGTTCCCTTTCATTGTTCAAGCTACCTTTTGAGTGTAAATCATGGATATTGTAATCTGATGGAGGGAGGTAAACATAATAATAGCTACCATTTATACAGTGCCTAATATTTTCTCATTTGATCCTCACAACAACCCAGTGAGGTAGTTGATATTCTAATCCCCATTTTACAGATGAGGACACTGGGACAAACAGAAGTTAAGTCACTTGTCCATGGTTACATAACTAGCAAGTTACTGAGGCTGGATTTGAATTTGAGTTTTCCTAATTTGAAAACTCAATGCTCTATCCTCTGTGCCACTAGATGCCTCTACAATAAGATATATTACCAGTAACAACAGCAGTAACAGTAACAACAACAGTTGCAACATTACAGTAACAACCACAAACACCCTATATTATATTATAGAATACTTTTTAACCAAAGATAAAGTTTATTAAAACATCTGTCATATTGTCCAGACTCTTAAGGAATCTGAACATTACTGAGCTATTAGTTATATTATAAGAATCTGAGCAGTAGCTAGATTTTAAGAATCTAAGCACCTTAATGGAGACAAGATGGACCTTATATATAGAAATACTGTGGGAGGGATCTAGGAGTGGCCAAGTAGTTTGGGGTGACTGGAAAAGGGGTCTAAGGAAGATCTGAATGGGAATGGCCAGTAAACTGGAATGAACAGAACTCTTGAGACCTGGACCACATGGCCAAGGGAGAATGGAGCCTAGCTAGGATTAAGGGTGGGAAATGGCCAGGGGCCACAATGGAGGGGAGATTGAGTGTAGCCACAATGAAAGGTCATTTGATGAAATTATGGCCTCAGGCAAATACTAGAGATTTGACCACTTAGGACAGTCAAGGGTTTTTCCTTTTCTGGGTCTAGTTCCCATCCTCATCATTCCCTCCTCAAACAAATGGGGACCCAAATTCTTTTGGCGTAAGGGGCGAAAGTCTCAGCTTCTGAAACTGCTTCCTGCTGGCAAGGAGTATAGAGCTGTCCCTGCCTCATGGGGGTCCCAAAGAGAAGGTTGACTGTAACCAAGCACAGGCTGCATCCAGGGAATGATGGGGAGGCATTGGCTGGTACCTGCTGTTTGCTACCAACTGTAGGTGAATGGCCTGTAGTCTGGAAAATGCAAATCTGACAGAAAAGACTGCAGGGTCCAGATATAAAGTAGGGACTAGATTTAGGGCCCAATATGAGAAGATGAAACAGCCTTAGTTTTGCTTGTATTTAGATAATTCAGTTTTCCAACCATGCAGTATCAAATCTACCTCATAGCCAGACTCAGGAATAGCCAGGTGGGTAACATTCCTTTTCAAAGGAACATAATGGGAAAACTGATCCGGGAGGATCTCATCTTAGAATAAGGCTAAAATTGTCCTCTCAGCTTTTCCTGATGCTGAGTACCCACCAGTATCACCTTTTTCTGAGTAACTTGTGGCATTTCTCTCAGGTGGTGGATTATTGATTATCGATGGATTATGATCCATCAGACAACTCAATATAAAATCCTATGAGCTTTTACCTCACACAGTACGTTTCACTAATCACAGTTTAGGAAAAACTTTTCCAGGATTTACGTCTCAAATTTAAATTTGTCCTGGTGCAAAAAGCCAACCATTAGAGATTTATATACACTTGAAAATTCTCAGCAAGCCATATACAACCCAAACAAATTTTTCAGCTAGCTTACACATTAAAACAATAACCAATAATAGCCAAATTATTTTAGTGGTAACTAAATTATGAAAAGTAACTCATTACCAATTAAGTGACTTCAGTTTTGTTAAACACATTTCCAAATTATTTTTACACAGAGAATCAACATCTCATCAGTAACAATTAAAACTACAAATTGAAAAGAGCCTGCTTACCCAAGTTCATAGGCTAGCTTCATTACCTTGAGCAGAATGTGCTGAAACTGGGTGATGCTTCCAGGCAAAGGTTGCCCTAGGGCCCAAGGCCATTGCGGGGGCACTATAGCTGCTTCCCCTTCCCCCTCCTTCCTTTCCCAGGTGGGGGAAGGTAAAATCAAAGGTGAGGGGTAAAGGGTGAAACTCTCTTCTATGAGAGGTGTTAACAGATACTCTCTTGACTCAAGAGAAGGGAGTGGGAGAAAAGAGTGACCAGGGTTGTAAGGAGGAGTTCTAAACTCCATAATGATTAATCACAAAACCTCCAGAATCTGCCAAGATATTTTCAGCTGATCTAACTTTTCCCTGTAACCTCCATGAAGGAGGATTCAGAGGTGCAGAGGGAAGGGAGTAAGTAAGCCTCAGGGAACCAAAAAGCAACTGCAGTTTTTCCCAATTCCCTAGCACCAAGGGAACTGACAGATTTGGACATATACTGCCAGATGGAGAGTCCATCCTTGTCCTATATTCCTCTATGCTGCGGAAGGTGTACCCAGGTCCGTGGCTTGAACTGAACCAGTGCACCAAGAGCCTGAGAGTGAGACAGCCTAGTAATTATCTCCCAGAAAAGCACCTCTAAACCTTGGTGCTTGGAGAGAGACTCCAACTGCAGAGCAAGAAAGGGGGCAGGGTGTTTGGGGGAGGGGTGTGGCTTGCATACCTTCCAGTCTTGGCTAGAGAAGAACTTGGGGTTAGGCAGTTTCCATGTACGGGCCACCAAAATGATGGTGTTTAGGGGTGCTGGGACACCGAGATCATGACATGTGGGTCCTGCTCAAAAGAATTTGACCCAAGTCTTCTTTCAGTCAAAAACGAAGTTTATTAAAGATCTGTCATAGGAGCCAGACTCTTAAGGAATCTGAACATATGTGGGCTATCAGCTAGATTATAAGAATCTGAGCAGTGACTAGATTTTAAGAATCTAAGACTATAGAATAATTTTCAAAGGTAATACAAGCCACTTCCTTAATCAATCGGTATTCCCAAAGACAAAATATTCAAAATTACCTGAGGCTGCATTCAGAGTTATATTGTTCAGAAAGAAAGAGGTAATTATCCCATTATATGCTGTTCTGTTACCCACATTCAGAATATAGCACAGTTTTGGAAAAATATTGACAAATTGTCACACAACTAGCGAATTTTGTGATCATTTTAATGTGATTTTTATTTTTTCATTTTACATCCTTTCTGCTGGTAATATATGAAATGTTAATGTTTTGTGAATTTATTTTGTTTCAGGATACTTTACTGAAGGCATTCTCAATTTTTATTTATTTATTTGCTTATTTATTTATTTTGCTTTATCACTAGTTGTTTTTTTTTTAATTCCCTAGATAAACCATTATGCAATTCAAAGGAATGTTTGCATTGTTCTTGCCTCTGATTTTCCCATCAACTTATTTTTCTTCTCATGGTAATGCCTGATACTTTTTGGTACCATGAGAGACTACAGGGACAGTGGAGAGTCTTGCATTCTTGAATCACAACTGCTCGTTCTATAAAATTTTCTAGTTTTTCTCTATTACATATAATGCTAGTGTTTCTTTATAAAGATGTTTTTATTTTATCAAATTGAGGATATGACCTATTGTACCTACGCTCATTTTTTAAGCATAAATGAAAGCTAAGTTTTGCTGAAGGCCTTCTCTGTGTCACTTGATATAATAACTGGCTTTTTAGTTTTGATACATTATAACTTTTGTCCATAATCTTCATCATTGGCAGTCACCTCTATATTTAAGGCGCATAGCTGATTTTATCATCATATACATATTTTTGGATACATTGTTGTAGATACTACTATTATATTTAAAATGTTTTGCAACAATATTTATTAGAAACATTTTTGTATGGCTATTTTATTTTGCTTTATTACTCTTTGCTTTGGATCTCAGAACTATATTTATCTCATAAGGAAGCAAGTGGGGTGTTTTATAGGCCTATTTTAAGGAATATTGTATATACTATAGGGATCATTAGCACTTTTTTTTAATCACTTGTAAATCCTTATGCATTAAAAGTTATTTTTTTCCTTTGGGATTTCATTTATGATAGCAATGATTTCTGATCATATATGAAAATATTTACATTATTTTTATTTTGTTAATGTAATAATTTTATTTTTTTATAGATATTAACCCATTTTATTTGTTTTCAACTTTGCTGGAATATAATTAGGCATAATCATTTTGGATAATTTTCTCTTTGCCATTCATTTTGGACTGTCCTTTATCATTTCTCTTTTTCTTTTAAAAATAAATTAGCCAATGATTATTATTATTTTTACATCTGTTTTTAAATTGTATTAAAATATCTTTCTATCATATTTGTTTCAAAACAGATCTTCATTTTATTAGTTCAACAGTAATTCATTTTCACTTTTGTTGCTCTCATTAGACTTTCAAAATTTCTACTTCTATGATGTATGTTTGTGTGTCATTGATTTACTAGTGTTCTGGTTTTTAAAAATGCTTAATTTTTTAGTTCTTTATTTTTTATATTTTTAAATATATGATCAGAAATATAATTTTTTCTAAACACTGATCTAGCTGGACCCCTTCAAGTTTGGTATATTGTTTTGTGATTATTAATTTTAAAGTATTTAATTCTTCTATGACTTTTTTTCTATCTGATATAATTAATTATATGATATAATCATGTAGTCTCCATGTAGACTTAGCTCCTAAGTTCCTATTTCCCTATTAAGTTTTTTTATTGAATTATGATTTATTAAGGGAGCTAGCATGTATTAACAGATTAGGCTTTTAATGGAAAAGACCTACATTTATGTGCTGCCTGCCACACATACTAAGCATAAGACCATGGAAAAGTCAAATAACTTCTCAATGCTTCAGGCAAATCTCTAAAGTAACATTCTAAAGATGAATTCATCATCTGTATTAGTGAAACGAATTTCCAGCCTAGGAATTCCCTACATAAATGAAATTACAGGTTCAAATTTAAAGCAAAGTCTCTAAAATATGTAGTTAGTATTTTTTTCCATTTCTATTCTCATATGAGTAATTTCATACGCAATCAATTTCAATAAGTGTTTGATGTGATGCTTAATAGTAAGTACTGGCTTTTAGTTTCCCATTTGATACTCGTATTAGTTCTTTATATCTTGTTTTTCCAACATTATATTCATGTCCATAATTTCCTCAATGTTTATCATTATTTTAGACTTGCTGATGTCTAAAAGATTTTTTAAAGTTGTCTACAATTATTGTCTTGTCTTACTAGCTTCACATATTTAAAAAAAAAGGCATTGGCTTTTCTGTTATGTATTTAAAAACTATGCCTTTACTGCACACTCAGCTATTGAAATGAATCTATGATCTCATTGATTCAGAAGTTCCCTGTATTCATTCTTTTTTTAAATAGTATATTATTTTTTCAATTATATATCAGGACAATTTTTAGCATTCCTTTATGAATGATTTTGAGTTCCAAATTTTTCTTCCTTCCAACTTCCCTTCCCCTCTTTTGAAAATGGTAGACAATTTAATATAGGTTATACATAAGCAAATTAGAAGAGCAAGGAATAGTCTACCTGTCAGATCTATGAGGAGAGAAATAATTCATGACCAAACAAGAAATAAAGTAAAACATATTTCCATATTAGTCATCTTTGTGAAAGAAGAAGCAGATTAAAAACAAATACATGGAAAAGAATAAAATAAGTGAAAAAATGCTTCGATCTTCATTCAGAATCCATCAGTTCTTTATTTGGATGTGGATAGCATTTTTCTTCATGAGTCCTTTGTACTGTCTTGGATCACTTTGTTGCTGAAAAGAGCTGAGTCATTCATACTTGATCATCATACAGTGTTGCTGATACTATGTACAATGTTTCCTTGGTTCTACTCTTCTCACTTTGCTTCAGTTCATACAATTCATGATTTCTTATTGCACAATAGTCTTCTATTAAATTCATAAACCACTGCTTGTTCAGCCATTCCCCAATTGATGGGCATCACCTCAATTTCCAATTCTTTGTGCCACAAAAAGAGCTGCTATGAATATATTTTTATATGAAATTCCTTTTCTCTTTTTTATGATTTCTTTGGGGTATAGACCTAGTAATGGTATTGCTGGATCAAAGGGTATGCAGTTTGGTTGCCCCTGGGACATAGGTCCAAATTGCTCTCCAGAATGATTGGATCAGTGCACAATTCCACCAACAGTGCATAAGTGTCCCAATTTTCCCACATTCTTTCCAACATTTGTTAT
This sequence comes from Vombatus ursinus, assembly GCF_900497805.2. Classification (NCBI taxonomy): domain Eukaryota; kingdom Metazoa; phylum Chordata; class Mammalia; order Diprotodontia; family Vombatidae; genus Vombatus; species Vombatus ursinus. The sequence continues at coordinate 9,930,403 of NW_020948840.1, forward strand.
TTTCCTTTTTTTTCATATTAGCCAACTTCAAAGGTATGAAGTGGTATTTCAGAGTTGTTTTAATTAGCATTTCTCCAACCAAAAATGATTTAGAGCACTTCTTCATATACCAATAGCTTTGATTTCTTCATCTGAAACTGTCTTTTCATATCCTTTAACCATTTATCTCTGGGGAAAGGCTTGTATTCTTGTAAATTTGACTTAGTTCTGTATATATTTGGAAATAAGACCTTTATCAGAGACACTTACCATAAAGATTCTTTACCAGCTTTCTGTTATCCTTCTATTCTCAGTTATGTTGCTTTTGTTTGTACAAAGTTTTTTTTTTAATTTAATATAATCAAAATTATTTAAGTTACATTTTGCTATGTTCTCTATTTCTTGTTTGGTCATGAATTATTTCTCTCCTCATAGATCTGACAGGTAGACTATTCCTTGCTCTTCTAATTTGCTTATGGTCTCAACCCATTCATTCTTCTCCATCCTTTGCTTTGGGATGTTTTCTTGTGGAAGCCCACTTGATATGCTTCAAGCGCTCTTCACCTTCTCCTGCAACAACAACAACACAACAACAACAACAACAACAACTAAGGCTGGTTGGTCACTGGTCAAGCCTCTCCTTCATCTCATGGCCAGTCTGTTTTCTCTTCCTATCATAAATCTCTTTGATGTCAACTTTTACTCCTGTTCTTTGAAATTCCTCATAGGTTATATGGTATAGCCTGTTCAAATGAACCATATATCTTTTCATTGCCCACTATGTGAGATTACTAATTATTTAAAGGCAGTCATATTTCATGTCTCACTGCCATACAGAAATGCTGGTAGAATGTTATCATTAAACATATTGGGTTTCTGCTCATTTGATAATATTGAATTCATTAAAGTAGTTTTGCAATTTCCCAAAGGAAATCTAGTCAAAGAAATTTTTATGAATCAGTAAGCTCTATAAGTTTTCCATCTCAATGGAAATGGTCTGGGCAACAGGCATCTGCCCTCCATTTCTTTTTGTTTGTTTGTTTTTGTTTCTGGGTAGTCAGGTCAGATTCCTTTTCAATGATTACTGATCTCTTCCAGGAGGTTCTGTTGTGCACTAAGGCTGGATCCGATTAGTATAATATCATCTGTAAATAGGAGTATCTGGAGACCTCACCATACAATGAGAATCCCTTTTCAATTTGGACCCTGTGCTGGAAACCTCCTTCACAATGGCAAACAACTATGATGGGCATATATTGCCCCATTCTATTGTATGCTTCCTCTGATGGTTATATTCAGAAGTTCCTCGAACAGGGTAATTTCTCTTATTTATCTTTCAAAAATTTTGAATTATTTTGATATAATAACTAGCTATAAAGCACTTTAAAATATGCAAAGTGTTTTACAAATGGAATTTCATTTTATCCTTGCAATAACCTTGGGAGAATGCAACTGCTATTATTACCTCTATTTTACAGATGAGGAACCTGAGGCTGATAGAGATTAAATGACTTGCCCAGAGTCACACAGATAGTAAATGTGTCACAAATATATCTTAAAATACAATATTCAGGGTATGATTTATCAATTTATTAGTAAGGCTAGCAAGTCATCAATAAATTAAGGTCAGTGGTATCTCTCACTGCCCAACAACCCCAAGTAAGAGTATCAGGTCACCTTAAAGCTAAGTGTCTTCTTTCTGACAGCATTTCATTGGGACTTCTGACAATGAAAAGGCAACCTGAATTGATGGACATTTAATGAAAAGCTGGGGTAAGAGTTCTCAACTCCTTCTTATAACTTCATAGTTGAGGCGGAGGAGGGTAAGAAAGAAACCTGGTCAGAGAACAAGTTGCTCTAGTAATTTAGGCAAGGACAACATCCCTCCCTAATAAGGCTCTCCCTGGCTTAGTTTCCCTTTTGTAGATCAAGTTACCCCTAACTTTAATTAGAAAGAAAAAAAAACACAAGGGCGACCCTTTGGTAGCATGGAAAAGGTCAGGTTAGCTTCTGAGAAGAAAAGGGCAGCTAGGTGTCACAGTGGAGAGAGTGCCTACCCTGGAATCAGGAAGATCTTAGTTCGAATCTATCCTTGTTTGATCCTGGGCAAGTCACTTAACCCTGTTTGCTTCAGTCCCTAGTCTCTAAAATGAGTTGAAGAAGGAAATGACTAACTACTGCAGTATATTTGCCAGGAAAACTCCAAATGGGGTCATGAAGAGTCAGATGTGACTGAAAAACTATTGAACTAAGCCAGCCCAGGCCCTGAGAGGGGCTGGAATGTGATCATATTCCTCAACCAGTTCCTGATTTTGCTATTTGAGGTAAACTGAAAGGAGTGGGTTTTGACAGAAAAGGGAATATTACATATTCATATTAATAATCAAATGATAAAGAATTAAAGTTAATTTCTTTGTTTAAGGCTAGATTTGCATATAAAACTTCCAGATCAAGTCCAAAGCTCTATCCACTATGCTACCTATAATATGATTAAAAAAAAACCTTTTTGGAAAAGAACCTACAAGGCAAGGTTGTACTCTATTTTTTATAATCAGTAAGCAGTAAATACAATGGCAAATCTGTTAAAAAATAGATAATTGCCAAATGATAGTGTGGTCCATTGCTTATATTACTTGTGAAAACTTTCTTTGTCACTATTAATGACTTCATTGAGGATGATGCTTGATAGATAATGCTCATAAAGATTCTTTTTAAATGTATGAGAATATATGTATGTTTCAGTAGTTACTGCATTCCTTTTGTCATAATTTTTCTATATTAAGGTCTAAAATGTTTCTATTCCTTTTGCAAATCTCCCTTCTGTAGATACTTTGAAAATCCATCAATGCCTTCACAAATGTATGGCCTCTAGAAGATGTTTATTTGATAAACACTTGATAAGATCTGAAAGATTTTTCCAATTATGTTTTCTTCATTGCCATTTCTACCCTCCCTGTAAGCATATCCTGAGTTGTAATGATATGGTATGTGAGTGTTGGTTTCAAATTCCTCAATGGAGAAAAAATACCCACAGATAAATTGATAGATAGATAGACAGATAGATGCCATAGATATATGTGTTTATGTATGTGTGTATATATGTGTGTATGAATGTATGTATATATGAATATGTGTATATGTATGTATATAAATGAATGTATATATATATGCACACACATGTATATGTGTACACATACACATTTGTGTTTATATGTGTGTATGTGTATTTTAGTTTGTTGCTCTATTTTCATCCTCAAATGCCCTTGGATTATATTGCTTAGCTAAATAGTTCCCATACCTTTCTAAAAACTGGTTTTCCTTCTACTACTTTTCTCTCCAATATGAAATAATACAGATCATAATTATCCATCATCTTTTTTGGGGGTTTTACAAACAAATTTATATTGCAATCAAATTGTGCCATATCTTTTCATCTCACAAACAAGTGAAAAAACAGACTTTTTTGTACTACTTTGAGCTCTTTGGTATGGTATCTAAATTTCATTGGCTAAATTTCTGAATAACATCATCATAATAATTGTTAATGTAATTTCTTTTGTCAATTTACTATTTCTGGTTATCAATTATGTGTTTTAATAAATATAGAATTCTATTAAATGTATGATGCACCAGTATTTCACTGTTATTCTTCTTCTTTATATTGATTATTATTTTAGTTCTGATGAGTCAATGATAAGATTACACACAGACAGTTGATTCAGGGATACGTCCCACATCATTAATATATATTTTCCTGTAAATTAAAACATAATACATTTCATTGTTTTTAAAGGTATTTGATGCTCATAATGTCCAGTGCCTATCAATTACTAAGTGGTCATTCTATGAAAATATTAAATTTTGCTATATATTATGTAAGTCCTTGGCCACTTTCTTTTCTTCTTCCTAGTACATGCTGTCCCATCTATTTCTTTCTATGCTCAAAGAAGTCACCAAGTATAGAAGGGTAAGTTTATTTATTATGGAGGGTTTTATAAAATTCTCTACATAAATCCTCTGCCACTTCATCCTCAGCCACCAATGTGATCTAAAAGCTGCAATTTTAATTTTTTTGAAAATTCTTAGCATTGATTTTACAAGATGTGAGTACCCCAAAAAATAATATATATTGTTTTTTTTTCCTGAGGACATAATAATAGCCAACTTTGTAACTCATTCTTGGATAGCTCCCTCAAAATATATGTTTATATACACACATGTGTATATACATATATATATATAAATATATACACACATATTTATATGTACACGCATGAATATGCACATATTCCTTGTTGTTTCTTTGGAGCAAACATGTAAATATTAATCTCTAAGTCAATAAGCACTTATTCAAAGATTTTAAGAAGAAGAATACATAGAGGGTGTGGGTATAAGTTAATTTTGATTTAATGATAAAAAATTAAGGGATAAAAATGATTGTACTGGAAGAAGACAAAAGGAGGAGACAGAAAAGGATAAATTACATTATATGAAGAGGCACAAGGACCTATTACAGTGGAGAGAATTAAGGAAGGGAGATGATCATTGTTTGAGCCTTATTCTCGCCGAATTTGACTAAAAGAGGGAATAACATACATACTGACTTGGGTATAGATATCTACCTTATGCTATAGGAAGTAGGAGGGGAAAGGTGAAAGAAAAGAATGGGGTGGATAAAAGGCAGGGAAGAAGCAGAAAGGGAAAAGGAGAAACAAAAGTGGGGTTGATAGAAGAGAGGGTAGATTGATGGAGGTGGTGGTGAGGAGCAAAACACTTGTGAGGAGGGAAAGGGGAAAAGGAGAGAGAAAAGCAAAAGAAGAGGGTGAAATAGCATGGAGAAAAAGATACAATTAGTAATCATAACTGTGAATGTGAATGGGATGAACTTTCTCATAAAACAGAAATGGAGAGCAGAATGGATTAAAAACCATAATCCTAAAATATGTTGTTTACACATATTTGAAGCAGAGAGATACTTAGAGAATAAAGGTAAAATGCTGTTGCAAAATTTATTGTGTTTCATCTGAATTTTTAAAAAAAGCAGAGGTAGCAATACTGATCTCAGACAAAGCAAAAACAAAAATAGATCTAATTAAAAGAGATAAGGAAGGAAACTACATCCTGCTTAAAGGCACCATAGACAATGAAGTAATATCAATATTAAACATATATGCACCAAGTGGTACAGCATCCAAACTCTTGGAGGACAAATGAAAATAATTACAGGAAGAAATAAACAAGCAAAACTATACTCAACCTCCTCCTCCAAGAATTAGATTAATAAAACCATGAAATAAACAAGAAAGAAGTTGAGGAGTTGAACAGAATTTTAGAGAAGTTAGATATTGTGGAAAAAATCTCCAGGGCCAGATGAATTTACAAGTGAACTCTACCAAGCATTTAAAGAACAATCAATTCCAATACTATATAAACTATTTGGAAAAAATAGGTGAAGAAGGTATCTTACCAAATTCTTTCTATGATACAAATGTGATGCTGATACCTAAACTGGGACAAGCCAAAACAGAGAAAGAAAATTGTAGACCAATTTCCCTAATTAATATAGATGCAAAATTTTAAATAAAATAGTGGTGAAGAGATTACAGCAATTTATCTCAAGGATAATAAACTATGACCAGGTGAGATTTACACCAGGAATGCAGGGCTGGTTCAATATTAGGAAAACTATCAGCATAATTGACCATATCAATAACAAAATGAACAGGAATCATATGATTATCTCAATAAATGCAGAAAAAGCTTTTAACAAAATACAACACCCTTTCTGTTAAAAACATTAGAGAGCATAGGAATAAATGGAAAATTTTCTTAAAATAAAAAGTTGCATCTGTCTAAATCCATCGGCAAGTGTTATATGTAATGGGGATAAGCTAGAAGCATTCTGAGTAAGATCAGGGGTGAAACAAGGATGTCCATTACCATCACTGTTATTCAATATTGTACTAGAAATGTTAATTTTAGCAATAAGAAGAAAAATGAAAAGAAGAAAAGGAAAGAATTAGAATAGGCAAAGAAGAAATGGAACTATCTTGCAGATGATGGTGTACTTAGAGAATCCTAGAGAATCAACTAAAAAAACTACTTGAAATAATTAGCAAAGTTGCAGAATATAAAATAAACCTGCATAAGTCATATAAATATAAAATATTATATATTATATATTAAAATACATAAATACAAAATAAACACACATATACCATCAGCATTTCTATGTTACTAACAAATCCCAGCAGCAAGAGATAGAAAGAGAAATTCCATTTTAAGTAACTGTAGACAACATTACAAATATAACCTAGAAAAACATTTATGAACTGATGCTGAATGAGTGAGCTGAGCCAGAAGAACACTGTACACAGTAACAGAAACATTATGCAATAACCAACTTCGACAGATTTAACTTTTCTAAGCAATACAAGGATCTAAGACAACTATTCATGATGGAAAATGCTATCCACATTCAGAGAAAGAACTATGGAGTGTGAATGCAGATCAAAGCATCCTATTTTCTCTCTCTCTCACTTTTTTTTTTGTTTCTTCTTTCTCATGGTTTTTCCCTTTGGTTCTAATTCTTCTTTACAACATGACTAATGTGGAAATATATTTAATATGATTATATGTGTATAGTGTCTATCAGATTGCATGCCATCTTGGGGGGGTAGTAAAAGGAGGGGGGAAAGTTTAGAACTCAAAATCTTATAGAAGTGAACGATAAAAGCTAAAAATAAATAAAATTTTTAAAAAGAGATAAAATAATATAAAAATTGTACCTGATAAAAATTTAAAAAATAAAAGTAGTTCTATTCTCATTTATTGAAGTGTTATTTGTTGTTACCGCAACATGATTCCTTTCTCCTACAATATCGCTCCCCTTTCTTTTACCCCAGAGTATATTTTCACTGGAACAGTTCTGCTTTTTGTTTGTTTATTCAATTCTTCATTATCTCTTCTTTTTTTTATTCCTGAGAAATTTTGCTTGTAAAGATTTCTTTTATTTACCCTCTTTATTATGTCATTCTTTTATTTTATTTGTAACATTTTGTTTTGAGGGAGCAAATGAGAGTTGAGGTCAGGCCTGAGCAGCCACAGAGCTCACTTCCTAAAAGTCAACTGTTTATGTTTTTCACTCTGAAATTCATTATGTTTTGGAGTCATGTTTACCTTTACTCACTTATCTTAAATTATTAAAAAAAATTGGGGGGCAAAATTTTCCCTTTTCCATATGGATCTGTTTGTAACTTTTAAGGTAGAGAGAGATGTAATTGATACAGGAGCTGAAGTTCTTTCGATTCACCCAGCATTCATAGTCTCATTTCAAATACACCATATTTTTGTTTAGCTCTGTTTCCATTAAGAAACTATTTAACTATATTTAAGTCTATAATGTTATTCAACTTTATTGTTCACCGTATCAAACAACCTTAACAAGCATTCATTTCTAAGTTCTAGATACCATGGGAGAAATGTGAAAAATGACCATTACCCTAAAGAAGTTTACAATCTATTTGTAATCCTATACATACAAATACATGTATACACAACATACACGTGAAATCAGTAGCAAACAAAAAAAATATACTATTAGTTTGCCCAATAAGATGTTAAATTTGTAGTATTTTCTAGAAGGAAGAAGTCAGAAAGACCTGGACTAACCAAGAAAGACTTCATAGAAATTGGATTTGAGTTGGGCCTTGGGAAATAGGTAAGATATTTTTAAAAATGGGGAGTAAGGAAAGGAACAAGATGATATAGAGATGAGAATCAGCATTACGCATATGTCAGAAAATAAAGATCAACCCCATTTAAAAACACTAAAGAGAAAAGAGAATTCATATTGAGATATAATATAAAATAGATAAAGGAGAAAAGTGGGAATGGATTATAAATAACATTAAAAGTCACAACTGAAGATTAGATAATTTGGGCTCTAATAGGAGAGTGTTGCAGCTTTTCAAGCAGGTGAATAGTCTAACAAGAGGAAATAAGGTATTCTGGCAGCAGTATGGAAAATAGACAGGAGCAGAAAGAGGACAGAGCCAAAAGACTAACACAGAGTATTACAATAATTCAAGTATGATATGATCCTGAATTAAAACCAGAGGCAGTGGAAATAGAATGAGAAAAAAAAAACCAAAAGCCATTTTGAAGGAAAAAAAATATTTGTAGTATTCAGTAACTAAACGAACATAGGGATAAAGAAGAGAAATAAATCAAAGCTATTTTCAAAATTTCAAACCTGAGTAAATCAAAGAATGGTGAACCCATTGATAATGATAAGAGATTTTTAAAAAGATGCTGAATTTTAAGTGAAAATGAGATCAGTTTGGGAATCATTCTCTATTTGTCACTGAACATAAAATGAAACTGATCACTAGTCTGCAGACAATAAGTACTAAATGACTATTTGATTGATACCACCACAGGATCTATTTTTATTCTGTAAGAGCAGGGGCAAGAAGGAACAGAAGAGTCCCACTGGAGATCAGGTTGTTTCTTAATTTAAAAAGATACACCATTTTCTGAAATATGGGCTTTGAGTTCTAAAATATGAACTCACAGTGCCACCAGTTAATAGCAAAATAATCTGGAGAGGCTAGTTATGTCCCCTCTGATAGTAAAAAAAAAAAGTTTAAAGATGCTGATTATTACACTTTTCCTTTATTATTTTTTTTTTACTGGTAGTTGGGGAATTCTCCTCCATTCTCTTACCACTTCTCATTACTCTCTACCAAGGTCCGCCACCATTTATTAATATGTGGGCCATTTTTACAGCATAGACTTGGCTGTTTCAGATGACATGGATTGTGGTTTTATTGCAGTCATCAAATTAAGACTCACGGATGCTGATTGTTACACTTTTCTTTGGACTTTTAAGGAAAGGGTGTTAGCTATATTTCTTTGTCCTCAGTCACATATGAATAAAGTCTGTGATAAAGATATAATTTCTTTTCAGTCAAGAGTTGTTACTTCATATCTAATTAAATTTTCACATAATATAGTCTATTGATTGGATCATTTTTAATAAAAAATCCAATTTTTAAATGATCAGAACAAAATTTGAAGGGCCTTTCTCATACTAGATAGATATAAACATAGATAGAAACATAATGGACTTTGATTTTGAATTTACCCAGTGATATAGCCATATATCTTCATGTATGTATATATGCATGTATGTATGTTATATATGTATATATGTGTATGTGTGCAAAAATCTATTAGAATGTACGCATTTCAAAGAAGTAGGACCAACCAGATTTCTGATGTAATTCTGAACTTTCCTGAAGCAGTCTTCAGACTCTACCTGAAACGTTTCTATGGATAAAATAACAGGGCAGCTTTCCTTAGGGCTTTTTTTTGTTCCATACTTGTTTTATGGAGTAACTTATATCCATGATATATACAAACAGGTATATACTAGAGACTGGAATGGACTCTATAACAGAAAGGGGATATAAAGAAAAATGATGGAAGAAATGGGAAGAAAATATATCTCACCTTGCAGAGTGAACAGAATAGTTACATATAGGTTTTGTTATTAATAAATGTGTTAGTGTGTTTGGATAAGGGTTAATGCGACCCAAGTTAGGCCTGAACTATTTAATGGCGTAGAATACTATCATAACTAACTAATCAACTCTGTTTTAGTTCCATTTTTATCTTTTTGGAAATGAATCTATTCCACACTTGACTCTGTCATTACTATGCTGCTAAACATCCACCTGAGTCATTCTTTATGTGAATTTTGGGACAAAAAAAATCTGTTTCACATGGAGGTCTAATTAGACAACATTTCATGTGAAAAAGTAGGCTTAAAATTCAATATAAGAAAACAATGAGCCAGTAAAGCTAATCCTATCATAAATGGCATTAGAAGGATGTAGTGAATACATTAAGAGAGATGACAATCCCAATTTCTGCCCTATGATTGTGTTCAGTTCTATAACTAATCACTCTTAATTTTAGTGTCTTCCCTCTGTTAATTGTTTTCTATATTCCTATATATCACTTGTCTGTAAATATTTGTTTGCTTGTTGTCTCCCCAACTAAATTGTGAGTTAATTGAAGGCAGGATCTGTCTTTTGCTGCTTTTTTTTTAATCCCCATCACTTAGCAGAGTGCCTGGCACATAGTGGTCACTTAATAAATGTTCATTAACTGACTGATCTGATCTGCAGATCTCATATGTTTCCAATGGAATGCATCCCTCTTCCAAACTTCCCTATTTCTGTTCAGGGCACTACCATACTTCTGTTTCCACAAGTTCTCAAACCTCACTGTCATCCTTAACTTTTCACTCTCCTTAACCTCGCTTATTAATCAGTTGCCATTTTTTTTCATTTCCACCTTCAAAATAGCTCTCACACTCATTCCTTTGTCCTTATTTGCATGACCACCATCCCCATTTATGCTCCTATCAGTCCTTATTTATGCTGTTGGAATAGCCTTCTAATTGATTGCCCAGTCTTAAGCCTTTCAGCACTCCTATCAATCCTCCACATATCTACAAAGTTATTTTCTTAAAATGCAATTTTGACCATCTCATCCCCCTACTCAACAAAATCTACTGACTCTCTACTCTAGAATCAAATATTTCATCTTTATCTCACTTTTAACATATTTCTGTACATGGTTTACAATGTACAAATTGCAATTGTATATGTATATATATGTATTTATATATAATTTCTGGTAAATACATAATATATATAATTTATGGTAAATACATCATATATATATAATTTATGGTAAATACTTACATGTGACAAATGCATGTTCAAAATTATTTTGCCGGCAGAGGCACAAAATCAAAAATGTTTGAAGATAATTTAAATAGAATACCAATCAAAGTAAGGTTAGACCAAACAATAAGTTTAGGTACAACTGTAATGTAATGAGAGGAGGTCCTGAGAGGAGACTAGAATCACAGAGCTCCACTAGCAAGTTTTGAGGACCTAGCCATTGGGAGAATGATGTTCTAGGCATAGGCCCATTCTATGTGCCTGTGGCATAAGCCCAGTTATTGAGAACCTAGGGTATACAGCAAGAAACACAATCAGAGGAAATTGGAGTACAATAGTTAGAATGGGATTAGCAGCAAAGATAATTTTGAGGTGGTGACTTATTTATTCAAGTCTGTTTAAATCCCATAAATCTGAAAGAATGATCTCTAATTCCAGGTCAGAGCTGAATTGCCAAAGTGGGATTAATTAGACCAAACTATTAGTGTCTGAGTTATCGTAGAATCACAAAACCATAGATTTTAACCAGAAGAGTATTTAATGTTCACCAAATGCAAATCCCTCATTTTACAGATAAAGAAATGGAGGCCCAGAGAAACTAAGTGACTTGCATAGGGCCACATGGCTAATAAGTGAGTGAATTTTGATGCAAACTGAGGCCTCTTCAACTCCTGGTTCAATTCTCTATACACAGTATTATGCTACCTCTCAAGGAAGCTGAGGAAACAGACAGATCATCTAATGATGGACTATGAAATGAATATTCACATTATGCTTTTGTTTCTATATGAAATATACTGAAAGTTCAACTTAAGGTAAATTACCATTTAAAATACTTATGCATATGGGGCAGCTAGGTGGCACAGTGAATAGAGCACCGGCCTGGGGTTTAGGAGGACCTGAGTTCAAATCCAGCCTCAGACACATAACATTCACTAGCTGTGTGATTCTTGGCAAGTCACTTAACCCCAATTGCCTCATATGAAAAAAATACTTATACATATCCCTAAGTGATAGTTACTCTGCCAGGTAGATGAGGTATATGATATAGACATGATTTACTTATTTAATCCAAGTATTTGGCACTCTTATTCCATTCCTGTGGAGAGGTGGAGAGATATGGAAAAGATTATGAGGCAATTAGGCAGATTCAGAATTGGTTGAATTGCCAGATTCAAAGTCCAATCATTAATGGTAAAATAAATAAATAAATAAAATTTAAAAAAAATTAAATAAACAAACTGGATGTGACTTGGCAGTTTAATGTGTCAGCCAAGAAGCCAATGCTTAGATAAGAATTAAAAGGGCCTAGGTGTCTGGATTAGGTACAAGGTAATACTGCTATACTCTACACTCATCACATAGCATCTGGAGCATTGTGGCCAGTTCTGACACTCTGTTTCTGAGATGATATTTTAGGATGAACTTGGAGGTATCTGAGGAAGGATGTTCAGGAGGGTAAAGGAGCTTAAGTTTATGATCTATAAGGAGGGAAGTGAGGACATTGGTCATTGAAAAAGAAAAAAATATAATCTTTGGACAATATGATAGTTATCTTCAAGTATTTAAAGGTCTGTCATATATGAGAAGTAAGAGAAATAAAGGAAAACTGCCAAGGAGGGAAATTTAGATTGATATAAGGAAAAAATCCCAATAATTAGATCTATACAAATGAAAAGGGGAAACATGGAATATATGTTAAGACCCCATGAATGCATAGAACATTGGGTCCATGATCTATGCACACTTATGGTTAAGACAGAATGAACTAGCCAGATTTTTTTCTCACTTAAGGACTCATCAAGGAGGCAGCATATTGAAACTTTTAAAGTCAATGTTCCTTTTTTTTACCTTGTTTTAAAAGATGGATTTAAAAACAAATAAAATAAAAGATGGATTTTTATGAATAAAATATCTTACTTCAGGGGGTATTATAGTTCCCAGAAAAAAGTGTCTTTTTACCCCAGTAATATTCATCTTTAAAGCATCATACACTCTTATTTGATATCAATCTCTTCAGAAATCCTTGATATATTCCTAAATAAATGGAAAGAGAGGGTGAAGGAAGGTTAAAAAGAAAACCTCTCACTTCCCAGGGCAAGAAAATATACCAGGTGTTGTAAATAACCTGCTTCCCTTTCAAGCTGGCTGACTTGACAGTAACCTGGAAATAGTGGCATCTGCCAAAATACCCCCTGCTGTGTGAGTGAATTTATCTGTCAGGAGAGATGTAGTGGAACCTTTGTTAGGAACTGGCTTATTTACTATACCTTGGAACATTTTAATTATCAAGTGCCACTTCATTACTTTCTGGCTGCTCAGGATAATAATCCATCCTTCCCCCAACTTGGCTTCAACTAGGACTACAGATCTTGGAAAAGTGGCCAATAATAATAATATGATTGAACCAAGGGCATGATTTTCTATTGTTAACAGGGCTGGAGCCCTCAATTCAAAGTTCACTAACCTCTTCTAAAGGAGGAGCCCCCTCAATGTCCCTCAGGTCTGTCATAGAACTTAAAACATAAAAGGTATGGTTCTGCCTCTATCAGTCAACAAACTTTTATTATGTACCTCCTCTATGCTAGTAATCAGGCTTGGTTCTGAGAACACAAAGGTAAAAGTGAAATAGTTTCTATCCTTGGAAAATTCATATTCTAAAGGTGGACCACAGGTGTATCATTGTTTACAGTAGTAAAGAGTAAGCTGTAGATAATCAAGAGGAAATATTTTACATATTAAATGAGATGAGAAGTTTTAGAAAGGGTTTAAAAATATCATCAAGGGATTACATATCTAGAGCTGAAGGGAAATCAGAAATTACATGTTCCAAATTCCTTTAAGTAAAATAAGTCCAAAGAAAGTTGTCACTTGCCCAAGATCACAGTAATAGTACGCATCAGAAGTGGGATTTGGAGCCAGGACCTACACTTCCAGGGCCATTGATCTTTCTATTGCACAAAGTTCTCTTTTTCTTTTGAAGTTGGTTTCTCCTCTCTTCACTTCCTCTCCCTTTCCTTTTCTACCTTCATCCTATTCCCTCTTAATTGGGAAGTCCACATGGCATAATGTCAATGTAGGTCTAACTATGTCTGGAGAAATAATCTAATTTAATCCTAGTTATAGGGATGTTCACGTTCCTGATATATTTCATTGTAATTACAAATAACATTTTCAATTGATAGAAAGTAATTATTGATAAATTTGCATGATTTAATGAAATTGAAATTTTCTGGAAAGTCTTTGTGCTTATAAATGCCATAAAATACCCCACCCAAATTCGAGCAAAATTGTTGTTGGTTTTTTTTTTGTTTGTTTGTGGGATTAAGTGGGACAAATGTCTTATACTCTATGGCAAAAACATATCAAATTATTGACTGGCAAGGGGAAATTAGGTTGTAAGTGCCAATATTTTCCCAAAAAGGAGGAAACCTTCTATGATATCTGTGACAGACAATCTTTCAGCCTCTACTTGAAAATCTCCACTGAAAGAGAAGATATGAGATTATTAGTATACATATTTCACCCAGAGAGGATTCTGTCTGAAAATTTTTCCATATTTCTCACTTATCTGAATGCTATCTTTCACAGTATTTGTAATCCATATATGTACCAGTTGAAAACAGAGAAAGTTCAATGTTTGAGATATATCAATAATAATTCCTGCGTGAGTCATCCCTTGTCCCCACCTCAAGCATCTCTCTTAGTGCCTAAGTTAATCTCTGGATTTAACTTAATTCTCTGAGTCAGTACACTTGGAAGTAACCAAGACAACCATAAGGACTTTGAAAATAAGTATATTTATTATTTAAAAAATATAAAAGCATAAATTGGATCTGTGGCCAGTTTCAAGGGCCAGGCTCACAGTTACCATTAAAGAATCATTCATAGTATAGTTTGCATTCCCTACCATAGATACAACATTACCTTCAGGCACTTCCATTCTCCAAAATGAAAGAATCAGAACATTTCAGAGATGGGAAGGACCTCAATAGCAATATGTTTCTTCTCGTATTCTCCAAATAATCTCCTCCTGATAAGTAACAAAACACTTGATAAGTATTTATCCAGGAATAACTTGAAGTTCTCTATTGTGGAAGAAAATAGAACTCAGTGTAGCCTATTCAAGTATTTTGTCATCTCTCATTACGAGAAAGTGCTTTTGTTGTTGTTTTGTTTTGTTTTTGTTTTTCCCCTATACCTAAAGCCTAAATCTGTCTGTTTGAAAATTTGAGTCATTGCTGCTAGTCCTGACCACTGGAGTTAAAAAACAAAACAAAACAAAACAAAAAAACAGTGGAAAGTATGATGAAGCCATTGTCAATGACATTTGAAAGGTTGTAAATAATGGGAGAGGTAATGCAGGAATATAGAAGGGCAAATATGTTCTTAATTTTCAGAAAAGGGAAATGTTCAATTTATTAAGCATTGGTTATATGAGTGAACCTAAAAAGCAGTTATATGTTTTAATGTCAAGTTGGTGGAACTTAATCATTGTGTCTTCAGGATTTGAGTGAACATGGCATTGTTTTTAACATTTTTATCAATCTCTTAGAGCTGAAAAAAATGTTTAAACTTTCAGATGACGTAGAAAAAAATGCTTATTCACTGGCTCACAGAATCAGTATACAAGAAGTATATTGATGACATAGAGTGTTGAATTAAATCAAATAAGATGAAATTCAGTAGAGATTAAGGCAAAGTCTTAAGTATGCATGAAAAAAATCAGTGTTACAAGCACATTCTGGGAGAAGAATCATTAGAACATAATTTATATGAAAAAGCTCTATTGATTTTGGTGGACCACAAGCTCAATATAAGCCAGCAGTGTGGTGTGGCAGCCAAAAAAGTGAATACCTTAAGAGAGTCATAGTTTTGAGTTTAGAGAGGCTGCATTAAAAGAAGCATAGTTTACAGGACTAAGAAAGTGATTCTTGTTCTGCATTGTGCCCTGGTCAGTTCGCATCTGAAACAACACGTTCAACTTCGGTGTCACATTTTAGGGTCTTAATCAGAAAGGTCCAGAAGAGCATAGAGAATGATCAAAGAACTTGAGTAGGTGTTATATGTGTATCATTTGAAGGAAACTGAAATGTTTCTTTGGGAAAAGAGAACAGTTAAGAAGGACATAAAAACTGTCTTCAAAGATTTGAAGAATTGGTAAGTAGTGGAAGAATTAGACTATTTCTGTTTGGTTCCCAAGGACAGAATTAGAAACAGTGGATGGAAGATTATAAGAAGCACATATAGGTTTGATGTTAAGAAAGAATTCCCAGTTTGTAACCTTGGTATTACCCTGGTTTCCTCATTCTCATTTATGTCATATATTAAATCTATTGGCAAATATTTCCATTTTTTCCTTCACATCTTTCACAATTCTCTCTACCTTCTATTCTCACAGTTAATGTTTTAGTTCAGGACCTCACTATTTCTTCTTTATATTATTGCAATAGGTTCTTTATTAATCAGCCTGCCTCAGGTATCTTTTCAAACCACTCTATCCTACACTCTGCTGTTAAAATTATTTTCTTTTATTAAACATCTTAACATGTCTATCCACTACTCAATAAAATTCAGTAGCTCATTATTGCCTCCAGGACAAAAATATAAACTATACTGTTTAGTGTTTAAAGTCTTTCCCAACATAGTCACAACCTATATTTCTAGCTTCACTGGACATTATAAACCCTACCATAAATTTCAGTTCAGCCACTTTGACTTTTGCTCTGCTCCTCTCACAAGACATCCATCTCTGACCTCTGTGCCCTTACTCTGTCCATCTCCCATGACTTGAATGTGCTCCCTCCTCCCTTTCACCTCACAAAATCCTTCCCTTCTTTCAAAATTCAATTAAAGTACAACTTTCTGTAGTGTTTATTCTACATCAAGCCTTTCCTCATCCTCCAGTTGCTAGTGCCCTCCTTCCTTAATATATTTTTTACTATTTTGCATTTAGTTGTGTTTGTTCTTATTATATATAGTCATTATATACTTATGTATGTACCTGTTGTTTCCCAGATTGTAACCTAAATTCAAGTAGGACTTTATCATTCTTTTAAAATATATTTCCATTTCCTAGTACAACAACTAGAATAGTTAGCTCTTAATAAGGGCTTGTTGACTAATTGAATGATTAGAACTATCTAAATTTGAATTGGCTAAGTGAGGAGGTAGTGGGAACCTACAACTTGGAATTTCTCAAATAGAAGCTATATGACTTGTTATTTTTTTATAGTGGGAATTCTTTTCATAATTATACATTATTAGCTAGGATTTATATAGAGCTTTGGAATTTTTAAAGTGCTTTTTAAAAATTTTATCTCATTGTATCTTTATAACAGCCCAAAAAGTTTGTTGTTATTAGTATCCCCTTTTACAAATGAAGAAACTGAGGTAGACTGAGATTAAGTGATTTGCCTACTAAGTGTCTGAGGCTAAATTTGAATTCAAGTATTCTTGACTCCAGGTTCAGTATTCTATCCACTATGACACCAGGTTACCTATTTTGGGTAGTTAGACTAGATATCTTCAGTCATTATCAATTCTGAAATTCTGTGATTACCTGAACTAGTAAGTTTATCTGCCATTTTTCCAGAAACCTTTTCATGTATTGCTTCTGTTTGAGCCTCACATCCCCAGCCATTGCTTCTTGTTGATTTCTTCCATGTTATTACATACAGCCCAAACCATTCTGGGAAATGAATTATTTTCCTACCATCATATCTGCCACAGAATCAAGATTGCTCTTGACTATATTTTGTCTTTCATCATTTTCTTATTACTACAAGCCTGACAGCCTTATTATCTTAACACAATGCAAAGTTGTCTATCAACAGGGGTGGTGTCATCTAATTCTTGTATAAATAAGAGTCCAACAGAGACTTGCTTACCTTGGTTCAGCACGTATGCACAGTGAGGCATTCAATAATCTTGGTATCATTTTCCTGCAAAGAGTGATGGCAGAGTTTGGGCCATATGGAATCTGAAAGTAAAAGAGAAAGGACTGAATGAATCCTGAACAAGGATAATTCTCCTGTTGCTATGAATGATAGAATAGTTCCACTGACAGATAAAGAATTAGATTTTGTCATAGTTAGTCCTAATTATTAGAAAAACTCTTTGTTATACCAAAATATGTCACTGTAAAATTCTTCATTCTTCTGAAATAACAAAGCATTCTTTATGTACGACAACATCCTAAATATTTGAAGATTGCCTATCAATTCATTACATCAGTCTTTCTAGGTTATATATGCCAATTCCTTCCATCACTGTTCATTTAAGATGTTTTTCAAATAACTTGATACCATATTCACCTTCCTATGGACTCATTCTACTTTGCACAAGTTCTCAACTTTGTTTATGTTCACAAACTAGATACACTACCTCAAATATGGGCTGGACTATTTAGAATTTAGTGGGACTATCATGTCCCTTGATCTGCACACTATACTTCTATCAAAATTGCCTGATTTCATTAGGTTTTTGTGTTGTTGTTGTTGGAAAATGAGTTTTATCTTTGGCTCATATTGAACTTGTGATTAACTCTAACCTCTTTGTGTCTTTTTCTCTTGAATTACTACTAATGTAGGTGTCCCTCATTTGGACTTATATAATTGATTTATTTAGTCTAAATTTAGGGCTTTGCATTTATCCCTGTAAAATTTTGTCTTGTTGGTTGCAACTCAGTACTTAATGTTTTGAATTCATTTTTAATGCTAATTGTGTCTACTAACATTCAATGAAATTGATTTAAAAAATGATTGACATACCATACCCTAAAGGCAATTGATTTTGCTTATCACTTACTTCAAATTCACATTACTCTGATTAAAGCAGTGATCACTAATTATTTCACAGGATGGATGATAAGGATTAATACCCATCTAATGACAGAGAGGTGATTGACTGAATTTCCAGAATGACACACACATTTTTGGACATGGTCAAAGTGTGATTTTTGTTTTGTTGTTGTAATATTGCTCCTAAGACATCTCACATTTTTAGGAACTTATATGGCACCTCTAATGCTGATCTCCATTACAAACCTTGAAAGTGTTCTTTCAGAGATGATTTTCAATTTATCCTGTATCAGAGATAGATAGATAGATAGATAGATAGATAGATAGATAGATAGATAGA
>NW_020948840.1:9949293-9960265 GCF_900497805.2 Vombatus ursinus
GATAGATAGATAGATAGATAGATAGATAGATAGATAGATAGATAGATGAGAGATGTTGTCTCCCTAATAGAATGTGAGATTATTGAGGGTAGGAAAGAGTTTTTTCATTCTGCATCTCCAGTGCTTAACATAATGCCTGACATGTGGTGAGCATTTAGTAAATGTTTTCTAACTGATTGAAATGTGTTTCATTGAAAATTATTGTTGGGATAATGTGCTAGGTTCAGATGAAATAGGACAACAATTTCAATCCTATCAAACATTAAAGATGTGATGGGATGAATGATTTCCCATGGTCAAACTTTCCTTGAGTAACACAAGTGAAGAATTAGGATAATTGTCCATGTATATATTTGAACATATATATATATATTTTTTTTTTAAATCAGTGAATTTATTTTAAAGTGAAGATATTTGGTAATTGAATTGCTTTAAAAATAGTTTTACTAAAATTCAAAATCAATTCTTCATTTAACCATGGAGAAGACCTTTTGACTGCAACAGTTCTGAGAGCAAAGCTGTTCAGATTGATCCTATTAAGCTGTGGAGATGTCAAATACAAGACAAGGAATGAGCTGTACATCCATGGCCTGAACTCAAATTTAGCTAAAATTGATGAGGATAATCTACAGATTGGCTAAATTATTAGAAATTTTCAGCCACAAAAATATTCTAGGATAATGTACTAGCTATAGCTACTATAGCAGGAGGGGGAGCATCTATAGCAATAAATACATTGATGCTTGAAGCATTGACGTAAGCATTAACTGAGTATTTTTTTTAATTAATTTCAACTTCAAGCACAATTAAACTGTTCTACATACTAGGGTCCTTCATATTGGCCTATTCAAAAATCAGCTCTTATTTAACTCTTATTCTTTGGTAGAGGCTTCTATAACATTAAGTAGGAAGGATTTCAATATCCATGGTGAGGATAGATAGTGCCAATCTGAAATAAAGAAGATTGACAAAACAGTAAAAACTAAGGTCATTTAACTGAGGCAAGGGAATTGCAATTCAAGGCTACTACATAGCACTATAGTACAGAAGTGCCCAAGAGGGACAAGGGGAGTGGGGTTGAACACATTTCAACAGGGAGGGAGTCTCATGGGAGGAATAGCCTTGAGAAGCTGTTATATAAGTCGTTCTTCATTATAACTGAAAGTCCAAGAGAAGTCTGGGGGAGGTTGGGATTTCAATAACACTCAGACATTTCTCAGGCCTGGGATCAGGCAAGATCAGCTGCATTCAACATTCCCCTTTCTTGATTTAGATGAATTCTGTTGGTGACCAAGGGAGGCTTTGAGGTGACAGATGCATTGACGGGAGCCATTGGGGCAATCCCCTTCAGCAAGCAGGCCTTATAAAAATAATAGTGCATAGGGAAGAAGTGAAAGAAAATTGTAACATATTTCCTCTGTCTATTTCATATCTTAGGGATTCATACATCTCATGCAGCTGTCTGATTTCTACAAACATCTCCTACAGTTTTCTAGTCTTCTGGAAATTGCCCCTCCCTCAGGCATTCTGGAATAAATGAGTTCTCAGAGTAGCTTTTTTCCCATGAAAATATTTGAATGATTTCACAACACTGTTAAACATCTGTGTGATAAGGAATAGCAGCAAAATGTACATATAATTTCTGAGAATGGTAAACTTACAACCAAATTCTCAAAAGGAACTTTTTAGTACATACACACACACATACACACACATGTATGTGTATGTATGTATATGTATATACACATATACATATATATGTGTATATGTGTGAACATTGAACTATACTAACACAATACCTTATATGTGCTTGATTTTAAATTATTGAAAGGCACTCAATGAAGAACTTACTGATCTATGCTGTCAGCAACAACAGGCATGCAGCATTACTGGACTGATTGAAATGTCTTGATTGCCTTTAAATCATTTGGTATTCTTACATAGAGCAGTGGTGAAAGTCAATCTCATTAACCATCTTGATTTAATTAAATGTACAGTATGATTTTAGTACTATTTTTTTACATTTTCATTAGAAAGGAATTGTAACAGTAAACATGATAAATTTTCTTGAGCAGATACATGTACTACTAGGGCTGCTTATAAGCATTTCAGTATTGGGGTGTACTTAGAGGCACTTAATTACCTTTGAGAGAGAAAAGAAAAAATAAAGATAGAAAGGGCCTCATTAAGGTTAGATCAGGCATAAGTTATACTTGCTATGAAAATGCAATTTGCCTCAAATACTATCATAGTGACATAGTTAAGAAAACATTTAAAAAGTAGATAGGCAAAACTTAAAAAATTTTTAAAAAATCTGGCAATAAAACAAAATAATATTAATGGAAGGGAAAAAAACTTAAAATAGTTAACACAAAAACAAAAAAAAAAACAACATGCATTAAAACAAATACACCAGATAGTAATAAAACAAATTCTAGTCAAATATGCTATTATAAAAAAAATACAACCTTTCTGTAGACACTTTTCTGCCATTCTAAGAAGAGGATACAAGATACTTAATTTGCAATGATGTTTTTTGTACCTATTACTTTAAAATGTTATTTTTAATAAGAGATATTATGTTTTACCAAAATACTTGCTTAAGCATATATCAGTGAAAAGATATTAAATAAATGCACAGAATGATCATAATATTTGAATGCCAAAAACATGACAGATTAAAATGTCTGTAAACTAAATAAGATAACTCACCTCCCATAGGGATGAGATGCTGCTGAGAATCTAATAATAACATTCCTTATAAGTTGGTGATTTCTATGTACACAAATTAATTTACCCCAACTATGCTTATTTTAATAAAGGACTGTGCTAGTAGGGGTGTCTAAATGGAGTAAGTAAATAATTACAGATTGTATCAAATGTGTAAAAATGCTCAAATGAACTGGATATTACACTCACATAGACCACTGCTCTCAAATCCTCTCTAAACCTTTGCACAAGTGGTGCAGTAAATAGAGTATCAGTCCTGAAGTAAGGAAGAATCACCTTTATGAGTTTGAATCTGGCCTCAGACACTTATTAGCTGTGTGCCCCTGGACAGGTTACTTAACCCTATTTGCCTCAATTTCCTCATCTATTAAATGAGCTGGAGAACAAAATCACAAACTACTCCAGTATCTTTGCCAAGAAAACCCCAAATAGGGTCATGAATAGTTGGATAGAACTCAAAATGCTGAACAAAAACAAAGCAAATTGCTTACATTTCAGAGCATGTTCTATATAAAAGTATAAATCCCATATCAAATAATAAACCTAAGTAAAAAATTGGAATTCCCTTTGAGGTCACACAGGATATTCCATAAATTGTATTACTTTAAGGTTAATCTCCTTCTTTAGAATGATATTTAAGATTTACAAACTAATATGTGTGTATATATTCTGGTCTCACAAACCCTTACATCATTGTCTAATTACACCCAAAGCATTTTGAAAAATGTAAAGACCTTATCTTATACATGAATATATAAATATAAACAGGTAGATGACAAGGCCAAATGCTGATTTACTTTGTTTTTCAGAGAATGAAATTTCAGACTAAAAACAGCAGGAGGTGCTAAGGTATTACAACAATTATATGAAGAAGGATTTGCCCTGGTTATTGAGATTTTATTGTGACAGGGAAAAACATACTGGGACCACAATAGCAGTCTTTAGGCTGAAGCCCAGAAAAACTAGAATATCCCTAATTCCAAATGATAAGAATGAAAGGTAAAATGAAAAGATACCATAAACAGACTCAGAATTAACCATGTGGGATGATTTCTTATATGGGAAATTGAGTCAAAAGGGTCCTATCATAGATTTCCCAAGGTGGTGCTCCTAACCTTTTCCCTAAGGACAGTTATCTACTAGCCTTAGGTTAAAGACCTCACTCCCATTGAGCTACTGGCATTTTCCTTGAAGCAGTGAAATATTGACTCAGTGACACAATAAACCTTAAAATGAAGCTGAAAAAGAAAATTCAACACCAAAATGTTTCACCTCAGACAGCAAAGTCTCACTAATCATAATGGGTTGGATACAATAGTTATTAACACTATCAAGCTATTGCATAAATTAGCTAGCAAATAAATTATCAGGACTTCAAAAAATTATATAAAAGAGTTTATATCACACTATTTTCTTCTAATATTCCCCTTTCTCAAATATAGCTTAAAATTCAAACTTTAATTATAATTAAAGTTACTAACCCTTGAAAGCAAAAATATATTTCTCAGACTGTAGTTCATAAACATTAAGTTGGTTAAAGATATACAGATATACTTGCTCCCCTCCATATCAAGAAATAGTGCAGTGGAGGAGGGAATTCGGTTTCCTAAGTGGAACAAGGCACACATTCTTTCATAACTCCACAATTTTGTAAGTGGTAGATTTGAAACTTCAAACAAAACCCATTACCAGTCAGGTGACCTCAGTTCAGGTGAATGCATTTCCAAATTATCTTACATAGAAAATCACATATTTCTTTAATACAACAAAACAAATTTAGGTAGAACCTATTTCCTTCAAAAATTGAGGTCACTATGCTACAAGCCAATTATCCCTGTGGTAATTTTTCTGACTTCTCCTTAAAATCTCAAAGATTAGTGGGTGAACAATCCAACTCTTGGTGAATTCAGATTTATAATGATAGGGATAGCCAACATAGAAAGATATCACCTAACTTTCAAGTTTAAGAACTTAATCAGCAGAGTTGTAATAAGCTTCTTCTTATTGTTATTTGTCCTTCATTTTTGAAGAGGACCAATGACATTACAGGTTCCTTTCTTGATTCATGGGCGAATTGGATTTGAGTGAGATAGAGCTGCTCAAAGTTATCAGTCCTGCTCTCTTCCAGAGTCATCAAAGTTCAGTAACAAAACAAAAGTTAACATGACTTGAGAAGGCCCATGGATAACCTTGGCATCTTCAATGTCTGAATAAATTCAAAGCACTCCACGATGTCTACTTCAGGCACCTTAGTGGACATCAGAACAAATTATTTTCATCCTCCCATCTGCTAGGGGAAGTCTTCATGTACTATATGTTTGAGGCCCTTCAGTAACCTTCAACCTAGTTTAGCTCATCTGCTGAGAAAGTTACCAGGATGTGGCTGCTATGCATGCTACAGATTGGAGCCACAGTTGAGAGTTGAGTGTTAGGTAGATGTGAAAGGTGGATGAGCAACTCTGAAAAGGGCTCAGCAAGCCCTAATACCACAGGACTAGTACCGTGAACATCCCATACACTTAAACCATGTTAAATAGCAAATCCCAGCTCTTACCAGATAAAACATTGAAGAGATTTTTGCATGTGATTAATCTGTATATTAACAATAATGTGAAATACATATGAAGGTTTACCAATTTAGTTCCATAACTGTTATCATCAGGTTAGCTCAAGGTATGCTGGGCCAAATATTATAGGCATTGCTGTTAGAATTATCCTAGGTGGAGGGCTAATTTTTGGTCCAGGCAAAAACTTTATGAAGTTTGGTCTGATGATGGCAGGGTATGACCAATCTCAAGGACCTGAGTTTTTACGGAGACTTAATACAACAAATGGAACACTGAAAATTGCAACAGTCAACATTTACATGATATTTGATATGGAATATGGACAAGACCTAATGTTTAGTACTCTATAAGCAGAAGGTTCTTATAAATCATCTTAAAATATCGCTGGACAGTAATACTGGATGCTTATTCAACCTTTCCTCATTTCCTCAGAGTTGGTTCAATTATTATTTCCTTTTTTTTCTTTACTTACTTGAATCCTACATTTCTCACATTTTAATCATATGCCAGACTATATTCACTCCACTAAATATTTCCTTTATAATTATAGCACATATTGTTACTAAACAAAACTAATGACTTATTAAAGATTTTTACTCTCAAGGTGTAATATTGACTATCAATATACCTATAATAATTAAACTGGTGAGTTATGGCCATGTTACAATTCTGTTATTTCCCGAAAGATGGAGGCACCAAAAATCTGTTAAGAGGTTCTTAGGAATAGCCAACAAAAACTGGTTCTATTCTAGTAACAATTAAATTCTGGCATGTTATTCACAGAAGTGATGGGGACAGGGTCTGAACCCCTAAAAGGAAAGTCCATGTCTTTGTGATCAGGGCCCCAAAAAGGAAAAACCCTGGACTTTTCCACCTAGCCAAATCTCTGGCATTTACCTGAGGCTACAATACTATCAGCTGGCCTTTCGTTGTGGCTACACCCAATCTCCCCATTCTGTTCTGTTACCTCCCAATTGCCCCTGTCCACTTCCCACCCCCGATCCTATCTAGACTCTATTCTTCCTGGGCCATGTGGTCTATGTCCCTGGCATTATGTTCACCCCAGCTTATTGGCCACTCTCATCCAGATCCTCCTTAAACCCCTCCTCCAGTCACCCCAAACTGCTTGGCCACTCCTGGATCCCTCCCACAGTCTTTCTGTATATAAGGTCCATCTTGTCTCTACTAAGATACTCAGATTCTTAAAATCTAGCCAATAGCTCAGTAATATTCATATTCCTTAAAAGTCTGGCCAATATGGCAGATGTTCTAATAAACCTTGTCTTTGGGTGGAAGAAGACTTGGGTTGAATTCATTCAGGCAGGACCTATGTATTGTGATTTTGGGGTCCCAGCACCCCTAAACCTCAACAGAAGTGTCACAATGAATTTTTGTGAATAAATATGTATGTTTTAAGTTGCTTTCTTAAATAAGCTTCTCTCTTTGTGTGTGTGTGCGTGTGAAGCAAAACAGTTCTCAAAAATTTAAAAACATTATTATTGTAAAAAATGGGTATATGTCTCATATAAATTACAACAAAAATTTTAAGTTCAAATATACTATACTTAAATTTGTAAAATTCCCAAATATTCAATTACATCTTCTAATCAAATCTTATTTATCTTTTTGTTGCTCTCCAATTGAGACAAACTTTTCTCTTTTCCATGAATTAACACATAAAATTCTGTTTTGTGGCCAAGAAGCCAGACAGTTCCCCAGATTCAAATTGAACATAATCTACAAACCTTAATTTGAGGGTTAAATTAGATCTACAATTTCTAATATTCAAGATCAATCCCCTCTTAAAGTTTGAGTTAGAAACAAATTATTTAAAAGCAAGTAAAAAATCAAGCTATAGTCACCTTCTGAATGCCTCTCTACATAAATTACCTTTCTGACAATTCTGCTTCATGGGGCAGAGATTTGCATAACTCAGTGAGCATCATTATCAAAGGAAAAGGACTTATTGAAACTACTTGTTTGGGGAGTTAAAAGAATTGACTGAAGAAAAATCCATCTAAAACTCTTTCTCCCTACTGTTTTCTTTTTCTACTATTGGCTCCCATTATATACTATTATCACATCCTTCCTCTCCCATCGCTTGGACCACCAAGAGGGGTAAGGAAAAATGCAGCTGGCTCTTTACTCATGAACACACACACAAACACACAGCATACTTAACATAAGTATCATTCCATAAAGACAAAAATACAAAATATATGCCCAGCAGACATCCTTTGAGTGGGACCTGTTGGGGTGGCCACATATGATCCATAATTACAAGACCAGAACCCATGCTGGAATGGACCCAAAATTGCCCATAGGGCTTAACAAACACTTAGTTAAAGAGTCAAAAACTTGACTGAAACAAGATAGTAGCTCAGGAAATTTGAGAGACTCACTCACTTAAGCCAAACCTTTGAATGAAATCTGTAGTGTAACACAAGAAGTCACTGCTTGCACTGGGCTTCTGGAATGAAAAGCAGCAGTTGGACAACCAGGAGTCTTTGAATTGCATTTCTAACACCAGATATGTCAACCTGAAATAAAAAAAAAGAGACTGCCAAAAAGTAAAAACTAGGGTCTTTCCAATCAAGGCAAGGGAATTCCAATTTGGAGTCACTACCCAGCACCAAGGTGCAGCATTGCCTAAGAGGTGCAGAGGAGGGTTGGGTTAACTACATTTTAACAGGGGAGGGAGTCTCATGGGGGACACAGCCCTGACAATCTTTTATGTGAATTGTTTTGCATAGCAACAGAAAACCCATAGAGAAGACTTGGAGGAGGCTCTGGTTTCACTCACCTTCAGGAAACTCATAACCCTAGAATCAGGCAAGGTCAGGTGCATTCAAAAGCATAGGATAAAATTTGATCTCATAGACTTTTTTCATAACTTTTTAATGCTATTATATGTCATGTGGCATTAGCAACCATTAGAAACCAAATCTTAGCCTTACCCAATGTACAGTCTCTCCTTTTTAAGGTTTTTCAAAATACAAACTAGCTACTCAAGCTTTACTCACTTTCCTAAATGCATACTTGTGGCTGTCATACTCCATATTTATCCACCATCTCTATTTTCACATTGATTACATAAGGAACACTCTCCTGGAATTTCTGCCTCTCTTTCCATACTCCCTAGTAGATCTTCTAAATCACTTCCACCTTTTGTATTCCTTAGGGTAAATCTTGATATTCCTCAATACCTTGGGATTGCAAAAGCTAGCTTTCCTTTTAAATCTACCCAGGTTCCTTGACACTGAAACACCAAGGGCTCACTGGGGCACATCAACAGTCTCTGAACATATCTGAGAGATTTGAAATTCTGTGTTCCTTCTGAAAACTCAGAAGGGTTCCTGGAATTATTTCATCTTATGAAGATTTAGAAGATATTTTTCAGCTTGATTGGCTATTAGGACTGTGTCTTGTAGATCCACATGAAAAGAATATTTTGGATGAAAATAGAGCAGATAATGTAAAGCAATGTAACTGCTAATGAGTTTCTACTTAGTTAAAAAGATTTTCAGTGAAAGTTGCTACCAAAAGCTTTAATCAAGCTAATGATGAACTTCAACTTATGGAAGAAACCTGCCCATACATGAAGGCCAAAGTAAAACTAGTCAGACTAAAGCATAGGGAAATCAATGCACATCATATCCTGTCTGTTGGCTTACCAATTATAATTAATTATATTAAAGTAGATGATAGATAAATAGATAGATAGATAGATAGATAGATAGATAGATAGATAGATAGATAGATAGATGGATGGATGAATGAACTCGGCCCAGGCAGTGGAAAATGCATTAGAAAAAGAATTCTGACACTAATAGTAGTGTCTCTTAGTCTGTGCAAGTCCCAGTCAAAGGCAGTTATATAAATGTGAGGGTTACATGTCAAGTTAGTCTTTCCGGATGTTTTATACACTATCTTTTGAGATAGCATGATATAGTAGACAGCACAGTAGAGTTGGAGGAAGAATACAGAGTTTGGAAGGGGGTGGGGACAGAGTCAAGATGGTGGAGTAAAAGCAGTGACTTGCTTGAGCTCTCCCCCAAACCTCTCCAAATATCTGTAAAAATGACTCTAAACTAATGTTAGAGCAGCAAAACCCACAAAAAATACAAAATGAAACAAATTTCCAGCCTGAGACAACCTGGATGTTTGATTTTAAAGGTCTGCTGCACCAGGCTAGGAAAGGAGTGCAGTTTAGCATGGGCCATGCAGGCAAAGACTGGGCCTCAGTGAACCCAGAGCAGTCCTCAGGAGATTGAATCATGGGAAGCTGTGGTGGTTTCCAGACTTCTCAACCCACAAACACCAAAGACAACTTAGAAGTTCGGTAGGAAAGGTCTATCGGACCTCGGTGAAAGAGGAACTTGGTCTGGCCCCAGTCCCAGTGCAGCCCTAGGGTGGTGGTTGCTTCTGCAACTCTTACCCCACACACAGAGGAGAATTGAGTGGCTTGTTGGTGCTGAGGGAGGATTCTCTTGCTTTGTCTGTGCTTGGATCTGGGTCACAGTCCTGAGTGGTGGTCATGGGTTGAGGGGGAACACTGGAATGGTGGAGCTTGTGGTGGTGGTGTAAAGGGAATCTTTCCTACAGTCCCAAGGCAGAAAAAAAGACTTACGGTCACTCATAGACCAGAGCCTATGCCAGGAAAGGAGTAAACACCTCTCCCTTGATCATATCAAGTTGGAAGAACTGAAAATTTACAGATCCCCAAAAGTATCTCTGAAAACAGCTGCACAAAATCCCAGAAGCTTGGGACAGTACATTCTCTCTTTTTCTCTTTTTTTTATTAATAAATTTATTTATTTTGTTTTCAACATTTACTTCCACAACATTTTGAGTTCCAAATTTTTACCCCATCTCACCCCTCCCCCACTCCAAGATGGCATGCATTCTGAATACCACTTCCCCTAGTCTACTTTCCCTCCTCTCTCCCTCCCTTCCCCTTCTATTTTTCTGTAGGACAGGACAGATTTCTATACCCCATTTCCTGTATTTCTTATTTCCCAGTTGCATGTGAAAACATTTTTTTAAACATGTGTTTTTAAAACTTTGGGTTCCAAATTTTCTCCCTTCCTCCCTCCCCATCCACCCTCATTGAAAAGGCAAGCAACTCAATATAGGTTATACTTGTGCAGTTATGCAAAACACTTCCATAATAGACATGCTCTGAAAAACTACCTCTATTTCCCTTAATACTATCCTGCCCCCCCACTTATTCTATTCTTTCTTTTGTTCCTGTCCCTCCTCAGAAGTATTTGCTTCTGATTACCTCCTTTCCCAATCTGCCCTCCTCTCTATCATCCCCCTACTCTCTTGTCCCCCTTCCCCTCCTATTTTCCTGTATGGTAAGACAGATTTCCATACCCAATTGAGCATGTATGTTATTCCCATCTTAAGTCAAATCCTATGAGAATAAGATTCACTCATTCCCTCTCACCTTCCCCATTTCCCCTCCACTGTAAGAGCCTTTTCTTTTCTGTTTTTTTCTGAGATAATTTACCGTGTTCTACCTTTCCCTTTCTCCTTCTCCTAATATAATCCTTTCTCACCCCTTAATTTTATTCTCCAGATCTGACCCTTCACCTTCAACTCACTCTGTGCCCTCTATCTATCTATCTATCTATCTATCTATCTATCTATCTATCTATCTATCTATCTAT
>NW_020948840.1:9960275-9973449 GCF_900497805.2 Vombatus ursinus
TATCTATCTATCTATCTATCTATCTATCTATCTATCTATCTATCTATACATACATATGATTTTTTCCCTCCAACTACCCTAATACTGACAAAGGTCTCATGAGCTACAAATATCATCTTTCCATGCAGAAGTGTAAACAGTTCAACTTTAATAAGTGTCTTATGATTTCTCTTTCCTGTTTACCTCTTCATATTCCATTTGAGTCTTGTACTGGAAAGTCAAATTTTCTATTCAGCTCTTGTCTTTTCATCAAGAATGCTTGAAAGTCCTCTATTTCACTGAATGACCATTTTTTCCCCTGAAAAATTATACTCAGTTTTGCTGGGTAAATGATTCTTGATTGCAATCCTATCTCCTTTGCCCTCTGGAATATTATATTCCATGCTCTGAGGTCCCTTAATGTAGAAGCTGCTAAATCTTGTGTCATCCTGATTGTGTTTCCAAAATACTTGAATTGTTTCTTTCTGGCTGCTTGTAATTTTTTCTCCTTGACCTGGGAACTCTGGAATTTGGCTACAATATTCCTAGGAGTTTTCCTTTGGGGATCACTTTCAGGAGGAGATGGGTGGATTCTTTCCATTTATATTTTGCCCTCTGATTCTCAAATATCAGGGCAGTTTTATTTGATCATTTCTTGAAAGATGATGTCTAGGCTCTTTTTTTTGATCATGGCTTTCAGATAGTCCAATAAATTTTAAATTCTCTCTCCTGGTTTTATTTTCCAGGTCAGTTATTTTTCCAATGAGATATTTCACATTGTTTTCTATTTTTTCAGTCTTTTGAATTTGGTTTACAGTGTCTTGATTTCTCATAAAGTCACTAGCTTCCATTTGTTCTATTCTAATTTTTAAGCAAGTATTTTCTTCAGTAATCTTTTGGACTTCCTTTTCCATTTGTCCAATTTTGCTGTTTAGGGAATTCTTCTCTCCATTGGCTTTTTGGACCTCTTTTGCCATTTGGTTTAGGCTATTTTTTAAGGTGTTATTTTCTTCAGTATTTTTTTGGGTCTCATTTAGCAAGCTGGCAAAGAGATCCTCACAATCCCCCTCTGATCACCCACTCAATTCCCCCTCAATCTGTGGGCAGGAAGCTCAGGAGGCAGCCGCTGCCCTTGGGGTGGCTGAGACCTAGCTTCTTCTCTCACCGTAGTCACAGACTTTTCCCACTGACCTTCTAAGTTGTCTTTGGCATTCATGGGTTGAGAAGTCTGGAAACTGCCACAGCTGCCCATGATTCAGTCCTCTGAGGCCTGATCCAAGTCTCTATGGCCTGCACACCCATGCCAAACTGTGCTCCTCTCCCATCCTGGTGCGATATACCTTTCAGATCAACAATCCAGGTTGTCTTGGGCTGGAAATTCATTTTACTCTGTTTTTTTGTGGATTCTGATGCTTTAGAATTTGTTTAGAGTCATTTTTTGTAGGTATTTGGAGGGGTTTGAGGGAGGGCTCAAGGAAGTCAGTGCTCTCCCTCACCATCCTGGCTCTGCCTCTGGGACAGTACATTCTCCACACTGGAAGAAGACCTCCTACCTTACCAAATAGTTTAAAACTCAAGTAATTGACTGGGATCATGAGCAAACCACGCAAAAAAAAAAAAACCAAAACAAAACAAACAGAACCAAAAACAAAAACAAAAAAAAAACTCAGACCATAGAATCTTACTTTGATGACAAAGAAGATCAAAATATACAATCAGAAGAAGACAACAAAATCAAAGCTCTGCCATCCAAAGCCTCCAAGAAAAATATGAATCAGTCCCAGGCCATGGAAGAGCTCAAAAAGGATTTTGAGAAACAAGTAAGAGAAGTACAGGAAAAACTGGGAAGAGAAATGAGAGTGATGCAAGAAAATCATGAAAAACAAGTCAATAGCTTGCTAAAGGAGACCCAGAAAAAATACTGAGGAAAGAATACAGAGTTTGAGAGAGAATCTTAGTTTCTTCACTATTAGGAAAATGATACTTGTATTATCTACTTTAAATTGTGTTTGAGATGAAAAGTGACATGTATGGGAGGGGGAGCTCCTACTAAACAGCAAAGTGGGACAAAAAAAAATATATGGTATATTTAACCTTTAGGGAACCCAAGTGTATAGAAAAGTTTAATTGAGGGATTTAAATTTTTAAAGTTAAATTTAAAAGAAAAAAAATTAAGCTACTGCTTTCTTCAATGCTTCAAGAATTGATGGTGGACTTACTGAATTTAAAAAAAAATAAAAACAATTAAATTAATAACCAGAGCTATCTGGCAGTAGATTAAAATTAATAGGTCATTTTTAAGAATAGCCAAGATAATAGCTTAAGAACCATTAGAAATGTGTACTTTCTTTAGAGGGCTTCTAAAGTAATGTGAAGGTTTAAAAACAGCTTAAACATATAGAGTATTTTAAATTTGACAAAGAGCTATAAATACATCCCCATCATGGAATCTTCACACAGAATCCTGTGGAGTAGGTACCAGAGGAGGTGTTATTATATTTGTATCCAGATGAAAAAAAATAAGAGAGAAACTGAATGACTTGCCCAAAATCAAAGGGCAAATAAATGTCAGTGGGCAGAATTTGAACTCTGAGTTTTCTTAAATTGTCATAAGGGAATGAAGAATTGCTAATGCTTTAGAAGTCATTAGAAAGTTTTAGTTTATTCTTTTTTTTTTTAGCTTCGCGTATGACCATTAGTCTTAGTGCATAACAGTCTATGTGAAACTAATAAACTAGAATGTCAATACCAGGCTTAATTTATTTTTGTTATAGTTCATTTAAAAATAAAAATAGAAACTTGATGCACTCAGTAATTGGACTGGGATATAGGGAAAAGAAAACCTTTCTGGAAGTAGTAGAATAGGACCTTCTCAGTTTTTTTTTTTCCTTCTTCAATAAAGGAAGGGTCTGTCCTTTGCTTAGAAACTTAGTTAGAAGGGCCACTCTTTCCAAAAGTTGAGTCCTTGTCCTAGGAAAAAGCTCTTTGACACACAGATCAAGCCTACTTTAAACTAGTATGTAACCTCACATTTAATTCTGTTTTTGGACTTTTGTTGAGAATCAAGTGTCTATCAGAAGACTTGCTCTAGGTTATCACTTTAAAAGTCTATGTATTTTCTCATTCAATTTCCAATTTTCTATCCTGTGACCTCAATTCATTTTAGGACGTTCTGCCACAAAAACTTTACAATGTGGGTCTTATTTCTTTAATTATATCAAACCAGACACTACCTCCAGACTCTGGGAATTTTCACTGACTGTTCCCAGGTCTAGAATGCTCTCCTTCCTCATTTCAGCCTCCTGGCTTTCTGGGCTTCCTTTGAGTCACAGCTAAAATCCCACATTCAACAGGAAACTTTTCTTGAGTCATCTTAATGCTAGTGCTTTCTCCTGATTCACTATCTCCAATTTTCCCTGTGTTTATCATTTGTACAGAGTTGTTCTATGTTTTCTCCCCCCATTAGATTGTGAGCTCTTTGAGAGCAGAAACTGTTGTGCCTGTCTTTGTATTTTCAGCTATTACCACAATACCTAGTACATTGTTATTTTTGTTCAATCCTTCAATCCAGGCCAACTTTTCATGACCCCATGTGCCATACTGTCCATGGAGTTTTCTTGATAAAGTTACTGGAGTGGTTTGTCATGCAAGCCTTCTCCAGTGGATTTAACAGAAGTTAAATGATTTGCTGGGGGGTCAAAGAGCTAGTGAGTATCTGAGGCAGGATTTCAACTCAGTTCTTCCAGATTCCAGGCCCAGTGTTCTATCCTCTGAGACCCCTAGCAGTCTCTGACTGAGTTTTAAGAACCATTTTGTTTTGTTTTTCTAATGCTATTCAAATTAACCTACAGAATGGTTTAAGTCATTGACTACATCCTGGCTTTTCATGTGAATATATCCTCACTCTTTTTAGGTTCTAAGCCCACATTTTACATAGAAAAGGAACGTTCCATGCAGAGGAAAGGAGGACTAGGAGAACAGATGTAGAAGGCATGAACAAAATTGAGCTCAATTTGACAATCAACCTGCCAAAACAGCAACCTAGCACCTATTGCAATGCCTTCTTAAAAATGGCCCTGACCACTAAGATTGACTGGGCCTCCTGTAAGGGGATTTTAGTAAAGACTGATAAACATAAAACCTGATAAACATAATTCACTCACCAAAACCCCCAAGATCTCTTTGGATGAGATAATGGGTAAGAAAATAAAAACCTTGGAAATACATAATTTATCTTTTTTAGAAAGTTGTGTCTCTTTTACATATGAGTGAGTACTTTTGTGGTAGTAAAAATGAAATTCCAAATTGAAAACCATGTGACGTGTTAAGAGATAGGAAGATCAATAAAAGAAATAACAAAAAATGGATGTTTGTTAATGCTCTCTGAAAAGAAAAACACCTACTTCTCTCTTTTTCTCTTCTTTGAGAAGAATCCTGATTGCTATTTTTTCTTAACTTTTTTTTTAATTTTAGAGTCAATGTTCATTAATGATATTGGCATATAGTTTTACTTCTGTTTTGTGTTTCTCTAGTTGAGATATTAGAACTATATTCATCTCATAAATAGATTTTGTTAAGATGATTTTTCAATTTTCTGATTGGCAATCAAGATTATTGGCTAATATCATGTATAGTTACTTTGTATGCAGATATAGGTTGCACTAGAAGACCTCTGAGATCCCTTCCAATTCTGAGAGTTGGCTGTCGTAGAATTAAAAATGATTA
This sequence comes from Vombatus ursinus, assembly GCF_900497805.2. Taxonomy (NCBI): domain Eukaryota; kingdom Metazoa; phylum Chordata; class Mammalia; order Diprotodontia; family Vombatidae; genus Vombatus; species Vombatus ursinus. Next base: position 9,964,980 of record NW_020948840.1, read on the forward strand.
CTTGGAAAAATGTAAATGATGTAGTATTCCAATTTTCTTATTTTTGAATATGTATTTATATTTGAATTTTGAAAAAACATTCACAGTACATACATGCATCCATACATTTCAAATATTCATATATTTACATATAGTTATTTATTATATATGCCACTCATATATTGGTATCAATAAAAACATAGATCTAGTTATATAAATATTTGTTGGTAGAGCACTGGATCTGAGTCTAAAACTTTTATCTGACACTAACTGTATGACTGGATAAGTTATTTAATCACTATCTGCCCTAACTTCCTCATCTGTAAAACAAAGAAAATGATAGTACATACCTCCCAGAACTGTTCTGAGAATAAAATGAAAGTAATATTTGTAAAGTGCTTTTCAAATCATAAAGAGATTTATCAATGATTTATTATTGTTATTATTATTATTATTATTTATTTATTTATTTAGCTAATAAGCATCAGGGAATAGCGCATAGAACATGGACTCCAGAAGATCTAGTTTTAAGCCCCACTACTGACACATATTGGCTATGTAACATTGGGAAAGTCACTTAACTGATTTGCTTCCTCATTTTTTCAACCAAAAAGGTCCTGAGAGATTTGGGGGACTAAATTATGTTTAACACTCTTTAGTGTTTCTAAAATCACCTCCCAGAAGGCTTCATGCTCTAGTCAACCCTAAGACTCTAAGTTTCAGAGAAGGTGCTAAACTGCATTAGTAGAGGTTTTTCGTTTGTTTGTTTGTTTCCAGAGATTCCCTATACCAATGAAATCATAGATCTAATACCCATCCCTAACTTACATAGCTATAACTATGGATGTGGACATGATACGGATATATGAATATTTTAGAGATGACACGAGGTTTTTGGAGTGTAAACTAGCTGTGTAAAATTCAGCTACATCCTTTTGTTGTTGCTGTTCAGTTGTGTCAGATTCTCTATGACATCATTCGGAGTTTTCTTGGCAACAATGCTAGAGTGATTTTCCACTCCCTTGTCCAGCTCATTTTACAGATGAGGAAACTGAGGCAAACAGGGTTAAGTGGCTTGCCCAGGGTCACACAGCTAGTAAGTGTCTGAGGCCAGATTTGAAATCAGGAAGATGAGTCTTCCTGATTCCAGTCCTGGAACTCTATCCACTACCCCACCTAGATAGCCTACTACTTCCTAGTAAATTGTAAGAATGGGTGGAAAAGTGGGTTTTGTTCTTGTCATCCGTTCCCTCTTCTAGTCCGATAGGAGAAAATTATCACCAAGGATTGATCACCCAGTGATGAATTTTTGTGATCATAGCAACTCATAGACTTTTGCCTTTTTATGCAAAACAAATTACCTAGTGAAACTGTGAGACGCCCAACTTCTCCCATCTACAACACAGTCATTCTCTCTGCTTTAGTATTCTATATAAACCCTGTTCCTAACTCCTAACTTGGGTACCCTAGCAATTGCTCTGTGGCACCTTGAACTCCAATTCACTTGCCCTGAGTAAAGACTTCAATTGTGTTGCATTGACTGTTTTCATTTAAATTCAAGTTGACAGTACCATATAACTGAAATCATAGGTAAAATGTTGTAGTATAAAAACAAACACAAACACATCTGCACAGGTTTAACATTTATTTGATTATTTTTTTAATGTTTACTTTATTAATTCTGGTTGACCCATTTGTAGAGACAGTTATACAGATTCATTTTCTGGGTGATATTTGCCACCATGTAATCAGCATTTTGATTGAGGGCTTCACTCCTGATCATCTCTGCTGTACTTCATTTCAGCTATGATAAACATGCTACCTTTCTATGTGCTTCATTATCCTTCTCTAGCATTTATATAATGTATTCCCTTTTGTTTTTCCTTTGCAATAATATCTTGGTTAATGCATGTTCAATACACAGCTGCTTTCTTTTATGAAGAAGCAATCACTACCACACTCTCATTTCAGCTGAGCAGTCTAGCTATTGATCATTTTCTCCTTCAATTAGCTGCTTATTTTTCCCTAGCTTACAGTTGCAGGTCTTCTTCAACTCTAAAAAGAACTCATTCACATTCACGGTTGCATTTTTTTTAAAGAACAGACTTGTTCATTTTCATTTCAAATCCATAAAGAGCTAACATGATATTGGCAACATGTTCTAAAAATATTCTTACTGGTGTGTCCTCTGAATTTAGAAAAGGTTTCTTTGCTGTAAAAAGGAGTTAAACAACTATTCTTTGAAATGAGTTTTGTGCTAATGAAATTAAATATGCAAAACCTTCAGTCCCAGCTGTTTTGCCCAAAGGGTAGGCACAAAGGAAACATCTTTGTGGTGAATATTCTTTTGCTTTAAGAGACAGAAGAAGAAAAGATGTTCTAGTACATATATAATCAGTATTCTTTGGTTATGAGTCATTTGTTTTACCTACAAAGCCCTAGGCAATTACTTGGGAAAGAGGGAAGCAAGGAAAATTTTGGAATAACCTCAACCCCAACATTGTAGCCACTTGAGGAGCAAATTCATTTATGCAGATTTTCACCTAGCAACAGGCCTGATGAATTATGGGAACAATGAGATGCAGTAACCTACAGGCAAAACTGATTATTTTGACTAAATATATATGAGAAATTTTTTAATGTTCCTTCAGAAGAAGTCAACTGCCTTTAAACAGGTGCAGACTTTTTAAAAAGTCTAAAATACTAAGCAAATTATCTCAATCAGACTTTACCATCTAGTTATCATGAATATATAAATACATGGAGATTGCAGAAAGTCTCAGTGGTATAATGGATAGAAAACTGACCTCAAACATAAGAAGGTCCATGTTTAAGTCTAGTTCTAATATCTATTACTTGTGTGGTTGGAATCTCAGAATCTGCAACAACTCTTTAAGACTCTACATAGGAGAGAAAACCTTGATCTGAATTACTGGAAAAAGTTTCTTTCTCTGGGAGTTCCCTATACCAGTGAAATCACAAATGCAATAAAAAACATATAGAACATATTGTCATACCACCAATCATCTCTCCAGATAAACAGCATACATGTGCTCCATCAAATTTATGAAAACAATCTGAATAATATGATTTGTTTTTAAATTATATGTAGCAAGGACTGTTCTCCACATGGAAAATAGCTTGTGGAGGTAATTATATAGCAAACCATAAGAAAGATGAAAAAATGTTCAGGATCAGCAAAAATAAAAAATTTATCTAAAAAATAGGAGATCAGGAATTATATTTCTGTTGCCAGATATAGTGAGACTTGTACTCCACTTTTATCATGGAGGTGTCACTTTATGGCTTAATGAGAGGCAAAAGAGACATGTTTAGCCTCTGTTACACCCAACCTTTTCCAACAGATACTTCACTTTCTCCTAAGAAGTGAAGCAGGAGGTTTGGGCCAGAAGCTTAGCTACTTTATTTTTCCTAGAGACAGGGATTACCAGGCTAGAATCATGTCTATTTGCTTCCTTAAATATTATTAGCCTATGATATGTGGCTTTCTGGTTCAAGGTAAATTTCTGATAGCTTTTTCTTAATGTGGAAAGGAGAACCCAAGCTTTATATCATAGGCTTGGCATATTAGCCATTACATACTAATTCCACAATAAACATGCATAACAAGCAACAAAGAAACCCAGTTATCCAAAAAGGTAGCAAAACAAAAATCAGAGAAAAATTAAATAGAAGAATATACATATACAACTGACAATGCAGATGATGGAGCTCTCCCATTGGAGTGAAAAACAGATAGATAAAGAGAGAGAGAGAGAGAGAGAGAGAGAGAGAGAGAGAGAGAGAGAGAGAGAGAGAGAGAGAGAGAGAGACAGGGACAGAGTTCTAGATCTTACCCAAGGGAGTATAGGGGCATTATGGAGTCTTTAGCTTTTCTCATGTCAGCTTCTTCTTACAGTCTTATTTTCCCTTCAACAACGTGAAGCAGAGCTGTCATCATCCATCTTCTCTCTAAAAGCTGGAAGTCAGAAGTGCCAGAAGCTCCAAAAGTTACTTCAGAGGCTGAGGAGATTAAGAACCTTGAAGAGTCTGGCACTCTTCTTTCTTCCACTCTTTCAAACTCCACCCTGCCACTCACATAGGTGCATTACATTGGTCTCCACCTGTGAGGAGAAAGTCCCATACTAAAGGACTTTACTAGGGTCACACAAAAGATAGTTGTCACAGCTAGGAGAAGCAACTGAAGCAGTGGTCAATGTACCTACCCCAAGCTACAGAAATTTGCATTCAGTATATGCCCCAAACTGCATGGTGTAAATATCATGGAAATCCAGAGCACAGCTGTGGTGTTTAGAGAAGTTAATAATCATCTCTACAAAGCTCTCAAGTTTCTGTACCAAAGAATTTGTCATCTCTAGTCTTGTTCTGACTGTTTTCCCCAACATGCTTTATGTGAAGAAATTGCTATGTACTTGAACAATGATCCCAGGAAATGCGTGGAGACAAGGAAGGAAACAAGCATTTGTTAAGCAGCTGCTATGTCTAGGACTCATGACAAACATTTTACCAATATTATGTAATTTAAGAAAGGCAGCTATTTGGGAATGTGTGATATGGCCATGTTATAATTCCCAAAAAGCCTTTTCTGATGTGTAGTCAAAAGAAAATTTTCTCAAATGAACAAGGTAAACTCAACCTTAAACTTTGGGAAAACATGGGATCAATGCACAGACAAAATTACATAACCTTCCACCCCTCCCCTATCCTCCCCACACACATACAAAATTTTAACAAAAGGATTGGAGGAGGAGGGAGGAATCACACAACCATTGAGGCAAGAATAATATCATGTCTCAACCACTCAAAAGTTGATGTACAAATTCTACTTCATTTCTTTCTCTCTCTCTCTTTTTTAACTGGCTTTCTACTTTTGTGACAGGTGTCTTTTTGTTGCTTATGAATAGTGTACATTCACTGAAAGACAATTACAAAAAAGAGGTTAATTCAGATGGTGACTATATTAGAAAAAATATTCTCTTCTTTCCACTCCTTATTCAAAGGTATCTGTGAGGGGTTCTAGCTGCTAGAATTTACTCTATGAAATATCACATACATACCTGGGCACCAACTTTTTTTTTCCCTTTCATTGTATTATCTGTTCATATAATGCATGTTTTTCTTCTGATACATCTTATATAGTGGACATTGGTACTTATTTAGGAAAGTTAGAATCTAGGCTTTGTGCTTTGGATCACAAAGATAAGAGCATGAATGAATTAGTGTTTATGTTTGCCCAGTCAGTTTTAAATTAATGTGGTAGATAGCTATTAGGGGAGATTTTCCTATGTCCCTTATGGAGCTCTTCCTGCTCAATGAGTCCTGTTAAATGATCCCTGTCAGAGACATAGCTCATCCTTGGCTAACAAAAATAGAGTTCTTCTGAACAGTGTTGTTTTTAGTGTTCAGAATTCAACAGATGGTACCAAATGGCTGGTATTTTGAACAAATTCTTGGGGGTGGATATCCTGATGAGTCTCTATATCAGTTTTATTTTCTTCCCCTCTCAGTGCTTTAACTCATGTGAATAATATTGTGTACACTTTATTATCTTTAGGATAAAATATAAATGTGTATGTTATCAAATATGAAACATAAGGGTAAATCTCCTAATCCTTCATAATACTAGCATTTAGATGGAGGAGAGTGTGTATATAGATAAATAAATATAGATATAGATATAGATTATATATATATGTATATACACATATATCCTCTAACCTTATGCCTTAGTGTGTAGAGGTGAAACAACTGAACCCACAAAAGTGAAAGAAATTAACCAACGTTTTAGAGCTAGAAGGGATCTCCACTGTTAACTATCTTCAAACTTTCCTTGTATAAATGAGGAAACTGAGGTCAAAGATGACAGCTAACCTGCCCAAGAACACATGATCAGAATTGGACGAAGTTGGATGAAAAACCCCATCTTCTGACTCTAAATTCACTGTGCCACATTTAATTTGACTAAGATTACACAACATCTAAGACAGAAAGTTGTTACAATTTGTCATTTTCTGCAAATTTAAAATTGTATCTGCTTTGTCGCCTTTAGTAAATGACTGGTATGTCTTCCTCTATATCTGTGTGTGTGTGTGTGTGTGTGTGTGTCTTTCTGTCTGTCTGTCTCTGTGTCTCTCTGTGTCTTTCTATCTCTGTCTCTGACTGTCTCTCTGTCTCTCTCTCTCTCTGTCTCTCTCTGTCTTTCTCTCTGACTATCCATCCAGGGTATACTCTAGAATAGATCTTGAATAAAATTCTTTCTCCTCTGCCTTGCTGCCAGAAGATTTTATGGAACATGGAAAGCATTTGTTCATAGAATGTTCCCAATATTGTGTTTGTATTCATGTGTAACAAAACCGAAGGGGAACAAATAGTTGAATTTATATATAGTCCTTGACTCAGCCTACAGTAAGTTTCTTGTTTCACATAATGTGATCTTTCCTAGGGGATAATAGCAAAAGATTAATTTTCTCATGAGAGATAGTTAGATGGTGGAGTGGAGAGAACACCAGGCCTACGGGCAGGAAGACCTCAGTTAAAATCCAGTCCCAGACATTTACTCACTGTTTAACTCTGGGCAAGTCATTTAACATCATTTGTCTCAGTTTACTCAACTGCAAAATGGGAGCAGTAATAGCATCTACTTTTTAGGATTTTAATGCTTAAATATGATAACATTTGTAAAGCACTCAGCACTCTAGTGAATAATAAATGCATAATAAATGTTTATTCCTTCTTTCATTGTGTCTCAACATGTGGTTTTCTCCAAGAAATCTCCAAATATAGCTTATGTTAAGTTTTCAACTAATGGGTGTAACAGAGTTCACTGTACAAAAACTAAATGCAACAATATTGATATTGACATCACAAATGAATCAACAGAGCCAATGTACAGACTATTTTAAAAATATATAAGCTACTTAAAGGACCTATGGAAATTCATAAGTTGAAACAAATATTCATAAAATAAAAAATTCACAAAGTGCTCACCCATTAAATCTACCCAGAAGTTCACAGTATTTGGGGCTACAAGAAAATAATAGCTCTTCCCATTCATTTTCTTAAGCATTCACTATAATAGCAATGACATAGTAGGTATAGATCCCTTGCTTCCCCAACTTCTGAATTCCCTTTATTATCCTCCAGTTCCAGTGGTCATAGAGTAATTCTTCTCTTTATCTAATTAGTTCTGGGGTTCAGGAAATCCTCTTAGCTCTATAGAAGTCCATGTCTGAATCCCTCACACATGTAAATACATAAATGTGGGATCCCCCACAAAACAAATTCCAAGATTATTGCTTCATGAGAAATCTTCCTTCTCTGCATAGAAAGCTAGATCTTGAAATCACAATGCATAGGAGATGAAAATCCCTCATCCTCTATTTAGGAGGTTGGAGTTCAAGTGCATTGTCCATGACCTCATCTCTTGGAATGAAAAGGCTTGCACATGTCTACCTCTGCCATATGTCTGCATCAGTTTCACCATCAACTGCACCTTTGGCCAAGAGTGAGACATCCTTCCACCCTTTGATCAAACTCTTGGTGAAGGGTGGAGGGGAAAATGTAAGGGAAATGGTGATTAGTTTTTTTTTTTTTAGTTAATTAATTTATTTTCAGTTTTCAACATTCACTTCCATAAGATTTTGAGCTCTAAATTTTTTGCCCATCTCATCCCTCCCCCCACCCCAAGATGGCATGCATTATGAATACTCCTTCTCCTAATCTGCTCTCCCTTCTATCTCCCCCCCCGCTTTGCTTATACCCTTCCCCTTCAATTTTCCTGCAGGACAGGATAGATTTCTATAGCCCATTTCCTATATATCTTATTTCCCAGTTGCATGGGAAGACAAATTTTTTTTATTTTTATTTTTTTAAACTTTGGGTTCCAAATTTTCTCACTTCCCCCTCCCCACCCACCCTCACTGTGAAGGCAAGCAACTCAATACAAGTTATACATGTGTAGTCATGTAAAACACTTCCAGAGTAGTCATGTTGTGAAAAACTAAGTATATTTCTCTTAATCCTATCATACCCCATGTATTCTATTCTCTCTTTTGACCCTGTCCCTGCTCAGAAGTGTTTGCTTCTGATTACCCTCTCCCCAATCTGCCTTCTCCTCTATCATCCCCCTCCTCTCTTGTCCCCACCCACCCTATTTTCCTGTAGGGTAAGATAGATTTCCATAGCTAATTGAATGTGTATGTTATTCTCTCCTTAAGCCAAATCCTATGAGAATAAGATTCACTCATTCCCTCTCACCTTCCCCCATTTCCCCTCCACTGTAAAAGCCTTTTTTTGTCTGTTTTATGTGAGATAATTTACCCCATTCTACTTCTCCCTTTCTCCTTCTCCCAGTATAATCCTCTCTCACTCCTTAATTTTACTGTCCACATATAACCCCTTCATCTTCCATTCACTTTGTGTCCTCTATCTATCTATCTATCTATCTATCTATCTATCTATCTATCTATCT
>NW_020948840.1:9973459-9985635 GCF_900497805.2 Vombatus ursinus
TCTATCTATCTATCTATCTATCTATCTATCTATCTATCTATCTATCTATCTATCTATCTATACAGACATACTTATACTTTTTTCCCTCCAACTACTCCAATACTGACAAAGTACTCATGAGTTACAAATAACATCTTTCCATGCAGAAAGTAAATAGTTCAACCTTAATGAGTCTCTTATGATTATTTTTTCGTTTACCTCTTCATGTTTGTCTTGAGTCTTGTATCTGAAAGTGATATTTTCTGTTCAGCTCTGGTCTTTTCATCAAGAATGCTTGAAAGTCCTCTATTTCACTGAATGATCATTTTTCCCCTTGAAGGATTATGCTCAGGTTTGCTGGGTAGGTGATTCTTGGTTGTAATCCTATCAGCTTTGCCCTCCAGAATGCTATATTTCAAGCCCTGTGGTCCCTTAATGTAGAAGGTGCTAAATATTGTGTTATCCTGACTGTGTTTCCACAATACTTGAACTGTTTCTTTCTGGCTGCTTTCAATATTTTTCTCCTAGACCTGGGAACTCTGGAAATTGGCTACAATATTCCTAGGAGTTTTCCTTTGGGGATCTCTTTTAGGAGGTGATCGGTGGATTCTTTCCATTTCTATTTTACCCTCTATTTCTAAAATATCAATGGAGTTTTCCTTGATAATTTCTTGAAAGATGATGTCTAGTCTCTTTTTTTTGATCATGGCTTTCAGATAGTCCAATAATTTTTAAATTCTCTCTCCTGGATCTATTTTTTTTCTCAATGAGATATTTCACAGTTTTCTATTTTTTCATTCTTTTGAATTTGTTTTACAGTGTCTTGATTTCTCATAAAGTTACTAGCTTCCAATTGCTCCATTCTAATTTTTAAGGAAGCATTTTTTTTTTCAGTAAGCTTTTCCTTTTGGCCAGTTTTGCTTTTTAAGGCATTCTTCTCCTTATTGGCTTTTTGGAGTTTTTTTGCCATTTGGGTTAGGTTATTTTTTAAAGTGTAATTTTCTTCAGTATTTTTTGGGGTCTCCTTTAGCAAGCTGTTGACTTGTTTTTCATGATTTTCTTGCATCACTCTCAGTTTTTCCTCTACTTCTCTTACTTGCTTCTCAAAATCCTTTTTGAGCTCTTCCATGGCCTGGGACCAATCCATATATTTCTTAGAGGCTTTGGATGTAGGAGCTTTGACTTTGTTGTCTTTTTTTTTTTTGAGAAATAATTTTTTGTATTTATATACAAAGGTATTGGTAAACCTGAACATAAAGGAAATGTAGAAGAAACAAAGAAAAATACTTTGTGTTTTCCCTTTTAACTTTTTAAGAGGTGGGATTGAGGGTCAATAAGTTCAATGCAAAATTTCAATTACAGAGATTCATAAGATCATACAAGTAGAGCTAGAAAGAACCTTAGAGGTCACCAGGTTGAATGACCTCATTTTGCGTATTAGAAAACTATCCTAGAGATGTGAAAGGACTTGTCCAAGACCACCCAGGTAGTTAAGTGGTAGAGACAGTTACACCTAATTCCTCTGATTCCAAATCCAATATGTTTTTTGCTCGACCACATTGCCCTTCCATCTCACATAGTATTTGATTTGTGGAATTCAAAATATGTGTTCTAATGAACTCAAAGAGTTTAGTATACAAAAATGCCCCTAATCTTATGGGGTAAATTTTTTTATTAATTTATTTTGATTTATCAACAATCATTTCCACATGCTTTTGAGTTTAAAATTTTTCTCCCCTTTCCTTCCCATCACCCTCCCAAAGATGGTGCACAATCTGATATAGGCTTTCCATATACATTCCTACTAAACCTATTTTCATATTAGTGATGTTGTGAGTAAGAATTAGAACCAATAGGAGCAACCACCAGAAAAAAAAACAAACAAAACTCAACAGAAGAGAAAAAAATAGCATATAGTATGCTTTGATCTACATTCAAACTACATAGCTCTTTCTTTGGATGTGGATAGCATTTTCCATCACAAAGCCTTTGGAGATGTCTTAGATCCTTGTATTGCTGGGAAGGGTTAAGTTTATCAATATTAGTCATCATAAAATATGGCTGTTATTGTATATAATGTTCTCTTGGTTCTGCTCACTTCACTCAGCATCAGATGATACAAGTCTTTCCAGGTTTTTCTGAAGTCAGCCTGTCCATCATTTCTTAGAGTACAATAGCATTCCATTACATTCATATAACACAACTTGTTCAGCCATTCTCCATTTAATGGGGAATGTTTTTCTTAGCTTGGACTACCTGTGAGCAACTGATGTTTTTCCAATTATTTAGATCTGACTTTATTTGTGTGAAAAGTGTTTTGTAATTGTGTTCATATAGTTCCTGGGTTTGTTTCAGTAGGTAGACTCCTAAATATTTTATAATGTCTACAGTAAGTTTAAATAGAATTTCTCTCTCTTGCTGTTGGGCTTTGTTGGTAATATATAGAAATGCCAATGATTTATGTGGGTTTATTTTATTGCCTGTAACTTTGATAAAGTTGTTCAGTATTTCAAATAGTTTTTCACTTGATTCTCTAGGATTCCCTAATTGTATCATCACATCATCTGCAAAGAGTGATAACTTTGTTTCTTCTTTGCCTATTCGAATACCTTCAATTTCTTTTTCTTCTCTTATTGCTAAAGCTAGTGTTTCCAGTATGATATTGAACAACAGTGCTAATAATGGACATCCTTGTTTCACTCCTGATCTTGTTGTAAATGCTGCTAGCTTGTCTCCACTACATATAATGTTTATTGAAGGTTTTAGGTAGATGCTATTTATTATTTTGAGGAAGACGCCATTTATACCTATGCTCTCTAGTGTTTTTAATAGGAATGGGTGTTGTATTTTGTCAAAAGCTTTTTCTGCATCTATTGACATGATCATGTGGTTTCTGTTAGATTTGGTGTTGATATGACCAATTATGCCGATAGTTTTCCTAATATTGAACCAGCCCTTCATTCCTGGCATAAATCCTACCTGGTCATAGTATATTATTTTTGTGATAAGTTGCTGTAATCTATTTGCTAATACTTTGTTTAAAATTTTTACATCTATACTCATCAGGTAAATTGGTCTATAATTTTCTTTCTCTCTTTTGACTCTTCCTGGTTTAAGTATCAGCACCATATTTATATCATAAAAAGAATTTGGTAAGACTCTTTCTTCACCTATTTTCCCAAATAGTGTATATAGTATTAGAATTAATTGTTCTTTAAATGTTTGATAGAATGAGCTTGTAAATCCATCTGGCCCTGGAGATTTTCCCTAAGGAGTTCATCAATGGCTTGTTCAATTTATTTTTCTGAGATGGGGTTATTTAAATATTTTACTTCCTCTTCTGTTAATCTGGGCAATTTATATTTTTGTAGATATGTATCCATTTCACTAAGATTGTCAAATTTGTTGGCACATAGTTGGGCAAAATAGTTCCTAATTATTGTTTTAATTTCCTCTTCCTTGGTGTAGATTCACCATTTTCATTCTTGATGCTAGTAATTTGGTTTTCTTCTTTCTTTTTTTTTAATTAAATTAACCAAAGGTTTATCTATTTTATTGTTTTTTTTCATAAAATCAGTTCTTAGTTTTATTTATTAGTTTAATAGTTTTCTTAATTTAAATTTTATTAATTTTTACTTTGGTTTTCAATATCTCTAATTTGGTGTTTAATTGAGGATTTTTAATTTGTTCTTTTTCTAGTTTTTTTAGTTGTATGCCTAATTCATTGATCTCCTCTTTTTCTATTTTGTTTGTGGAAGCATTTAGAGATATAAAACTTTCCCTAAGAACTGCTTTCGTCTCATGGCATAAGTTTTGGTATGTTGTCTCATTATTGTTATTCTCTTGAATGAAGTTATTGATTGTTTCTATGATTTGTTGTTTGACCCAATCATTTTTTAGAATTAGATTATTTAGTTTCCAATTATTTTTTAGTCTATCTTTCCATGGCCCTTTGTTACATATAATTTTTATTGCATCATGAACTGAAAAAAGATGCATTTCATATTTCTGCCTTTCTGCATTGGATTGTGAGGTTGTTTATGCCCTAGTACATGGTCAATTTTTGTGTATGTGCCATGTACTACTGAGAAAAATGTATATTCCTTTCCATCCCCATTCAGTTTTCTCCAGAGGTCTATCATACCTATATTTTCTAATGTTCTATTTACCTCCTTAACTTCTTTCTTGTTTATTTTGTGGTTAGATTTATCTAGTTCAGAGAGGTGGAGGTTAAGGTCCCCAGCCAGTATAGTTTTGCTGTCTATTTCTTCCTGTAACTCCTTGAACTTCTCCTCTAAGGATTTGGATGCTCTACCATTTGGTGCATATATGTTTAGTAATGATATTACTTCATTGTCTATGGAGCCTTTTAGCAGGATGTAGTTTCCTTCCTTATCTCCTTGGATAAGATATATTTTTGCTTTTGCTTTGTCTGAGATCAGGATTGCTATCCTTGCTTTTTTTACTTCACTTGAAGCTGAATGTATTGTGATACATTCTGTTCCAGCCTTTTACTCTTACCCTGTGTGCCACTCTTTTTCAAATGTGTTTCCTGTAAACATCATATTATGGGATTATGGTTTTTAATCTATTCTGCTATCCACTTCCGTTTTATGGGAGAGTTCATCTCATTCACATTCACAGTTATGGTTACTATCTGTGTCTTTCTCTTCTCATCCTTCCTGCCCACTCCCCACCCCCCAGTTATGCTTTTCTTTCTCCTCTCTCCTTTTCTGTTCTTACTACTGTTTTGCTTTTGACCTTTGCCTCCCTCAGTTCCTCCTCTCTTCTATTAACACCCTCCCTTTTCTTCCACTTTACCCTTACTGCTTCTTCCCTGCCTTCTATCCCCCCTCCCTTTTCTTTCCCGTTTTCCCTCCTGCTGCCTATACAGGGCAAGTTAGACTTCTATACCTGATTATGTTGTTCCCTTCTTGAGCCAAATCTGATGAGAGTAAGGTTCAAACAATGTTAATCTTCCTCCCTTCTTTCCCTCTGCTGAAATAGGTTTTTGTGTTTTTTCCTGTAATGTAATTTACCCTTGTCTGCCTCCTCCTTTCTTAATACATTTTCTTAGATCAGATTAATCCACTTACTTGGATCCATTTAACCCACTTGATTAGATTTTTATCATTACATCAAAGTCAACTTATATCCACCCCCTTTATGTATACTCCTTTAACATGGTGTAATAATAATATAGTTCTCAAGAGTTACAAATGTCACCTTCCCTTGTAGGGATGTAAACAGCTTGCTCTTATTAACAACATATTGTATATTTCTGTTCCATTCACCTTTTTATGTCTCTTCTGAGTCTTGTATTTTAAGATCAAATTTTCTGTTGAGCTCTTATCTTTTTATCAGGAAGGTTAGGAAGTCCCCTATTTCATTGAATATCCATCTCCTCCCCTGAAAGATCATTCTCACTTTCCCTGGGTAGTTGATATTTGATTGTAATCCAAGTTCCTTTGACTTATGGAATATCATGTTCCATGCCCTATGGTCTTTTAATGTAAAAGCTGCAAGGTCCTGTGTAATCCTGACCATGGATCCATGATATTTAAATTGTTTCTTCCTGGCTGCTTGCAGTATTTTCTCTTTGACCTAGTAATTTTGGAATTTGGCTACTATATTGCTGTGTGTTTTCAATTTGGGATTTCTTTCAGGAGGTGATTGGTGGATTCTTTCTATGGCTATTTAATCCTACCTCAGGGTAGTTTTCCTTTATGATTTCCTGAAAGATACCATCCAGGCTCTTTTTTTCATTGTGATTTTCAGGTAGAACAATATTTTTTTTAAATTATCTCTCCTGGATTGATTTTCCATGTTGGTTGTTTTACCAATGAGGCATTTTACATTTTCCTCTATTACTTTTATTTTTTTTTGTTTCTATTTGACTGATTCTTGCTCTCTCATAGAGTCATTAGCTTCCATTTGCCTGATTCTAATTTTTAACAAATTGTTTTCTTCTATTAGATTTTGTATCTCCTTCCCCATTTGGTCAATTGTATTTTTTAGGGATTTGTTTTCTTCAGTGTACTTTGTTTTCCAGTTGGCCAATTGTATTTTTTAGGGACTTGTTTTCTTCAGTGTACTTTTTTTCTAGTTGGCCAATTGTAATTTTTAAGGTCTCTTCTACATCTCTTATTTGACTTTTCAAATCCTTCTTGAGCTGTTCTAAGAAGGCTTTTTGGACTTCAGACCAGTTCATATCCCCTTTTGAGGTTCCAGATGTGGGTTTGTTGACAGTGTTGTCTTCATTAGAATTTCTGCCTTGATCTTCACTGTTCTCATAATATGAATCTATGGTATGTTTCCTTTTGCTCATGGTGTTTGATTTTTACCTGGCCTTTAAAGAGATTGAGCTTTCCTGCTGGGGAGCAGAGGGCACTGACCTAAACTTCTTGTGTTGGGAGCCTAGGTCTTGGTCACTGGCTTTGTGTGCTGGGGTCTCCGATGTTGGCAATTGGAGGCTGTACGGTTCTGGCAGCTTACCTGGTATTGGTCTGGAATCAGCAAGGCTGGAACTCTAGGTTTTCCTGCTTTTCCTTTTCTTTTGCTTTCTTAAGCTCCTTTCAGATGGATGTTGCAGGATGTTTATCCACCTGGGGCCCTTTGTAGTGTTGCTTCCCTTATTTTTGCTGATGCTCTAGGATACCTGCTTGCTGTAGAATGCTGAGGCACCTGGTGGTTTTCTGAGCTGGTTCCACAAGTTCCTTTGCCCTGACTGAGACACTCAGAGGTCCAGGTGTTGGTATTTGCCTGCTCCATCACCTGGGTTTCAGGATCTCCTCCTGGTGTGCTAACTTCGGGCTGGGATGCCTCCTGTTCAGTACTGCTCCCTTTCCCCCAGGACAAGAGGGGTCTTTCCTGTTAATTCCTCAAGTTACCTGGGCTGCTGGACTGCTGCTCCCCATCTTTCTTCTGATTCAGCTGTTCCAGGGTTTTTCTGGGGTGATATTTTTCTGGGCTTTCAGAGGTTGATAGGGGAGGGTGAGAGTGACTTCCTTTTTACTCTGCCATCTTGCCTCCCAGAAGACCAAGTCTTATCAACTTTGTTGTCTTCTTCTGGTTGTATGTTTTGATCTTCTTTGTCACCAAAGTAAGATTCTATGGTCTGACTCTTTTTGCTATGCTTGTTCATGATCCCAGCCAGTTACTTGAGTTATAAACTGTTTGTTAAGGTAGGAATCTGCTTCCAATATGGAGAATGTACTGTCCCAAGTTTCAAGGGTTTTGTGCAACTGTTTTCAGAGATACTTCTAGGGACCTATAATTTTCAGTTCTTCCAAGGTGCTACGATCAAGGGCGAGGTATTTACTCTTTTCCTGGCCTGTGCTCTGGTCTATGAGTGACCACAAGGATTGTTTTCTGTCTTGGAACTATGAGGAGTATTTCCTCTCCACTGCCACTACCGGCTCCACCATGCCAGCGCTCCTCCTTGCCCCAGGACCACCACTCAGAACTGTGACCCAAATCCAAGCACAGGAAAAGCAAGAGAATCCTGCACCAGCAAAGAGATCCCTGCAATCCCCCTCTGATCAGCTACTTCATTCCCTCTCATTCTGTGGGCTGAAAGCTCTGGAGGCAGCCACCACCCCCAGGCCATGCTTGGCGACTCTGACTGGACCATGCTTCTCTCTTGCTACAGACACAGACTTTTCTTACTGACCTTCTAAGTTGTCTTTGGCATTTATGGGTTGAGAAGTCTGGAAAATGCCACAGCTACCTGTGATTCAGTCCTCCGAGGCCTGCTCCAGGTTCCCTGAGGCCTGTGCATCTACACCAAACTGCATTCCTCACCCAGCCCAGCATGATATCTTTCTGATCAACCATTGAGGTTGTCTTGGGCTGGAAATTTGTTTCACTCTGTCTTTTCATGGGTTCTGCTGCTTTAGAATTTGATTAGAGCCATTTTTTACAGGTATTTGGAGGGTGTTGGGGGAGAGCTCAAGGAAGTCACTGCTTTTACTCTGCTATCTTGGCTCCACCTCCCAAAACATTGATTAGTTAAAAAGAAGATTGAAAATGTCAAAAGTCAAAAGGGCAGAAAACAATTGGTCACTGTTCTTTATAGAATGGCACAAATAGCTGGCTACAAAGTTATAATTTTTATATCTCAGATAGTCTAAGACCCTGGAAACCAATCAGAAATTGCCAACTCTCCTATCTCTAGGTAACAATGTACATAACTATATTTTATAGGAGAATAAATATGTTCATATTTAGTACAATGACATTGGATTAGTCATTAATCTCTATGCACTTTAGTTTCTCTATCTGTAGAATAAATGTTGTGGTATTAAGTTGTCTTTGGTAACTTCAGGCCTCTAGTTATATTTCTTATGATCCTTTGATCCCTTGATCAATTCCTTTTGAATATATTAGAACTTTCATTAGAAATAAATCAATTGGAAATATACTAAGAGGAGTTTCTTGCTTTAATCTCAATGCAACACATTGTCATGGCATTGAAATAAGATGTGGTTTTGGAACATTATAGACACACACACACACACACACACACACACATATATATATATATATATATATATACATACACACATATGTGTGTTTAGTGCTTATATGCATACGATATCATTCTGTCATTTCCTTGATGTCATGATCCTCTTTGAGAATGAAAGACAATACACACACATACACACACACACATGTATAATACACATGTGTGTTGTGTGTTTGTATTTTTAATTTTAAGAATTTAATCACAAAATGAAAAGGTGATATTTGAGGGTAGAAAGCTTCCCCAAAAAAGCCTATCTCCCCAATGCTATAAATACTTTAACTCGAACAATCTTGAACCTCAGGGAAATGGAGAGGTTAACTTAGGCAGGCTAATTAAACAGTGGCCATAAATTCTTGTTTGTTTCAGATAACCTTGAGCCCAGCTTAGCAAAGCCTTCCCCAGAGTTCTTTCCTCATCTCCATGGAATCAGGTCCTCTGAGGAAAGTAAGGTGACAGGAAACAGGAGACATGGGGTGCTAGTCTTATTGGGAATCAAGCATAATATAAATGGAGTAGAGACAAGTTTTGCTTTTGAAATTGTTTCCTTGAGTTGTTAATAGCTAACTTTCCTTCTTAGTTTATCTACCCCAAAAAAAAGTGTCAATAATTAGTAGATCATTCTGTTGGCTGGAGAGATAGAAGTAAGACTTTTCCAATCTGTTTTTTTTTTCCAAAATCAAAAGTGGAAAGGATGGCCCTATACAAATAATAAATTAGACAAAATTATATTAACTTCCTTTTCATGAATTCCTTCCAATGATAACACTGAGTGGAGGTGAATACTGGTCATGCCTGTCAATAAGGGTTCCCTATTTCCTAGACTAGAGGGGGAAAAAGTCTGAATTCAATTTTATTCAATTTTAAATATAGATAAGAAGTAGCTAGGTAGATAGATACACATACATATAAACATATACATATATATTTATATGTAATATAATTAAATGAAATATACATATAGGTACACATATACATATCTCTGTAACTGCATTGTATGTGTATATACATATATATCATATATCTATATATGTCACAAATATATTATGTGTATATATGTGCATGTATGAAGACACATCCATATACGTAAATATCTTTCCACAAAAGTCCTATTCTGATGTTCATCATTGCATAGAAGTAAACCTGGATTTTTGAAGGCTTTCAGCAGAGCATAAACTATGCCATGTTCTACCAGTCTGGAAAGCCTTTGATTATTATCATTATGAGAGACTCCATCTACTGTATAACAACAAGGTTAAGAATGGGGAAAATCAAAGCCACAGGATTGATCAATAATTGATGAAACAATTAGTCTAGAAGTCCATGAAATAGGAGGAAAATGTAAAAACAATTTTCCTAGTGCTATGCAAATCCTTTCTATTTCTGCATTGCAGGCTGATACAAAAGGATTAAAATAGAGCTACAAAATACATTTTTTAATCATTTATAAACATTCATTAATGATTGGTATTCAGGGTGACATCTTGTCTCATAAGTCCAATAAATTTATCTACTTCTGGGGGAAGTGATCTACATCTATATTGACATCCTGATTAAAATGAAACTAAAAGACAAATAATTTATAGTTAGATGGAAGAATAGTACACAGGTTCTCAAAGATATAAATAAAGAATTACATTTAGTTCAGAGACAGTAGGGACTTTAGAGATCATTTAGTACAACTCCCACATTATATAAATATGGAAATTGAAATTGAGAGAATCAATCACAGTCATAAATCCATTTTTTCCATTATCTAAAAGACATTTCTCCTTGAATATGCCACCAACATGTCAAGCTTGATATAACCAAAACCAAGTACATCCTCTTTGCCATAAACCTGGTTCTTTTCCTGACTTTGGATCATTTATACTATCATTCAACTTGCTTCCTATGGTTGAAACTTTGATTATATGTTTCATTTATTCACTCCATATCTAATTGGTTTCCAAGGTCTATTTATTCTATTGTTATATATCTTTCACATTTGTACCTATCCCTTGTAATCACTTCCTCCACTCTAACACAGATCCATGTTTCCAGATTATTAAAATTTTCTACTGGATTTTCCAATCTCCAATCATTCTCAGTTACATAAGCCATTTTCACATATTATTAGGCTAATACTGATGATTAGAACTGATTATGTCATTTCTCTCCTTAAAAGTCTACAATTGCTCTCTATTGCATACCAGGTCAAATGCAAATAACTTGTTTAGTGCTCCATATTCAAAGTCCCATACAGTCTGGTCTCATCTTTTCTTTACAATCTTATTTCATGCTATTCCTAACAACATGCTCTTACTGCAGTCATATTGTGCTATTCTCCATTCCTTTAATATACTCAAAGCTATTCTGCTTCCATTCCTTTGCTTTAGGATGTTCTCCATTTATAAAATTATATGATGACAGCAGAGTTAAAGGAAACTTAGAGGCCTTCAAAAAGAACTACCTCATTTTCTCCATGAGGAAATAGAGGTACAGTTAAGTTAAATCACTTGCTCAGAATCAAACAGTTAAGTGCTTGGGGTCAGACTGGAACTTAGATCTTCTTCACTCTGCACCAAGTACTCAATCCTTTAGTCCGTGGTGACTCTTTAACTTTTTTGTCTCTTTCTTTGTCTTTTGAATCTCTAGCTGTCCTTTGAAGCCCAACTAAAAATACCATTTCATACAACATAGCATTCTGAATATTGTTTTTTTTTCCTTTTAGGATGAGAGCTATGATTTCATCTACCAATTAAGATTTATAACTGATCTTAAACCTTATATTAGAGACTTAGAGTCCTACAGAATTTTCTGGGGGATAAAAAAGGGCTATACATGTTAGAGCTGGGAACTGAATCAAATCTTTCTGAATCAGGGGCTAGTTACCCATCTACCACACCATGTTTCTTCTTAAAATATTATACAATGAATTATGCCTACTACATATGTACTTGAAAAAATGTTATTGTTATTTTGAAATACAATACAAAGAACAGACTTATGCCTGTAATTGAGGTTTCTAAGATGTTGAAGGCTATGAGTGAGATGGAAATTTTGGTGCCAATATCTTTCTATATCTGTTCAGGGAAAACATATTGCCTAAATAAGCAATGAAGAAACTTCATTCACCTTCTTCTTGTTCACTATCAATATTTGTCTGACTGACTGAGAGAAATTGGGTTACTGATATCTCAAGGTGTCAATGAGTCAATACCTTTGTTTTCTGAAATTGAAATGCCCTATTATTAAATAAGTCACAGAATATTAGCTGTAATGCTGAAAGTGACTTTGGAAGCCTTTCAGTCAAATGTTCTGATTTTAGAGGTGAAGCCCAAGAGATTATGAAAAAAAATATGCAGATAGAAAATGCCAAAGCTGACTTGATCTGGGTTTGAAAACTGCCTCAAATAGTTACTAGATCAGTGATTCTGAGGTAATAATTAACCTCTCAGCTTCAGTTTCCTCATCTGTGAAACAAAGGAGTGGAACCTAATATCTTTTAATAATATGCCTATTGTACTCCAAATCCCATATTCTTCCACTGAGATTTTTTTTAATTTTGAAAAAGAAGCATAGCTATTTATAATACTGTTTATAAAAAAATTAAAATAAATAAATAAGAAAACAAATAGGATAGATAGATAGATAGATAGATAGATAGATAGATAGATAGATAGATAGATAG